>NW_026652279.1:23466388-23662630 GCF_009828535.3 Hylobates moloch | reverse complement strand
CTAACGAGAAGCACCCACAGGTGTGGAGGGGCAGGCCACCCCTTCATGTTTCTTCTTATGGTTGGTTTGCTTTTGTTGCCCAGATGGCTAAAAATCTCCCTTTTTTACCTTTAAGCTAAACGAGCTTACAAAGGTACATCTCACTAGCCACTGCATAGATGAATCCTTCCTGGACTTGGCGTTCCTTCTCAATGTGCAGATTCCATTCCTTCTGAATTTCAGGAAGAACCTTTTGAAATGAGGCAGCAATGGGACAGATTACTAGTGGAGACTGAAGCCAGGAGGCCTGACTTTGACATAGGGCACCATCATCTCCTAGTTGTGTGTTTTTTAGACATTAAATAAAGTCCTATGTTCTTCAAGTCCGTCGTGTGCAAAATGGAAATGGACATTACAATAGTATCTATTAGGTTATTGGGAGAATTAAATAAATGAATACATATCAAATGATAAACAGAGTGAGTCTGAAAAATAAGAGTTGTAGAATACTCTTTATTTGTTGAGTCGTTTCAAAGATGGCCATGCAATTCTTTCCATCCTGCATGCCTGTTTACAAAGCAATTTTGCCACTCCTTCAATCAAGAGGTGGTGTCTATTTCTTCTCTTCTTCAATATGGTCTAACCTTTGTGCCTATGTTGTTGTTGTGTTAAGAAAAACTTAAACTGAACTATTTCACTGTTAGGAGTCTGAATTAGAATTACCGTGAGTTGTTTAAAAATACTGTGAGGAGTTCGGCTGGGAGCGGTGGCTCACGCCTGTAATCCCAGCACTTTTGGGGGCGGAGGCGGGCGGATCACGAGATCAGGAGATCGAGACCATCCTGGCTGACATGGTGAAACCTGTCTCTACTGAAAATAAAAAAAAATTAGCTGGGCGTGGTGGTGGGAGCCTGTAGTCTCAGCTACTCGAGAGGCTGAGGCAGGAGAATGGCGTGAACCTGGCAGGAGGAGCTTGCAGTGAGCGGAGATCGTGCCACTGCACTCCAGCCTGAGCGACAGAGCGAGACTCCGTCTCAAAAAATAAAAAAAACAAAACAAAACTGTGACGAGTTCTTTCCAAGGGACAATAATCCCAGATTGAAACGGAAAATGCAGAATGGAATGAAACCAATAGAAAAGATAAGATAAAGATAAAGATAAATAAATATTGTTCTCAGAAGCGATTTTAGAAATGTCTTATGGAGATTAAAATATATGTAAAATTAAAGTGTGTGACAACAGTAAGACAAAAGTCAGGAAAGATTAAAATAAAATTTTAAGGTATTAGTAGTGTGGGAGAGATGTTAAAAGTAATTGCATATTAGACTATATTAAAGAAAGAATTTATGATTTAATAGTGTAACTATCCAAAGATTTTCATATGATTGTAACTAGTGAATTTATACAGGGAGCAACGAAATACTAAACCATTTAGTTCAAAGTAAGTCAAGTAAAGAGATTTAAAGAACCTTAGTCAAAGTATAGGGAAAGAGTAAATTATTGAAATAATCTCAGGTTTACTGGTAATTCTATGAAATGTAAATGTACAAAATTTTAATTTGTTTATAATTGTTCTGTGATATATGCTATAGAATTGTTAAATGTTTGGACATTCTTTTGTTAATTTTAAATGGTCTATGTGTTTTTCCTATTAAAACAAATATGTAAAATTTTTTTTAAAAAGAAAAGATGGCAGAAGTTAATACTAGACCTCAGCCTTAAGCATCTTTTCACTTTGTTTAAATCTAATCACCAAATTATTTAATTATGAGAAATCAAGTGAAGAGAGAGGTCACAAAGAAGCCATCAAGAACAAACATATGTAAATTAGACCACTTTGGATCCTTCATTCCCCTTTGAACTTTCGCAGCTGATACTGTGCAGCAGAGAGCTCACAATCAGTGAGTCCTGCCTGAACAACTGTCCTGCAGAAATGCAGTCAATCAAATGATCCTAGTTTTAAGTCCTTTGAGGGGGGTTTGCAATGCAGGAAGAGAATTGAAACTATTTTAGTTATATTTATCTTAATCTTTATATTTTACCCTTTAGCTTCAGGTTTATTAGCTTCTATTTCTTGCACTTCTAATTTTATGCATTACTTCTTTTACTTATCACTTATTTTCTTACATCTGCCATATACCTTTTTCATGTAATTTTGTGTTAATGGACATTATATCATAGCATCTGAAAGCACATACTCTGGGGCTAGAGTGCTTACACTTAAATTCCAGCTCCAACACTTACTCATTGTAAGGCTCTGTGTATCATGCTAAAGCTCTTTGTGACTCAGTTTTCTAATCTGTAAGATGGGAATGAAACCTACCTTATAGGGATGCTGTGAAGATAAAGTATAATAAGTGAATATATCTAAGCTGCCAAAACAAAACACACACACACACAACAACCATTGTATTAACTATTATGTCATCTCATTTTATCATTTTACAGAAAATACCTTTTATTTAAGTTGAAAATACCTGCTACTGAAAATACCTCAGTGTAAAACACTCAGAAGAACGTTTTCTAACTCTTTAGGCTAAAGGCTTCATGGTTTGGCACCCTCTTATCACTGCCCTACTCCTTAGCCATATCATATTGATCTTGTTTCTGTGATCCGTTATTTCTTCTTACCTAACATGGATAGCTTTGTCCAGATTTTGTATCTCTTCCGATATAAATCAGATTAATTTTATTTATTACATTTATAATTTACATGGCCCTTGCATTCTCTGGGTTGTAATTTAATACTTGAGCATTGCAATCTCTTCTGTATTATGTGGGATGAATAAGGGATTAAGGAAAGTTAAAAACTCAGCTGGCACCTTGGGCATTGTTATTGGGAATACCATATCTCTGTCATCTTTTCTGATGAGTTAGATAACCTCTAATATTTGCTTCGGCTGACTATAACTCTGCCCTTGGGAGAGAAAACCCACTCTGTCTGCCATCATCACCACCAAAGCTGAGACTGACTTGGAGCTTAGGTCTTCATCTGAGACATTCAGATTCTTTTATTGACATCTATCTTCATGCTTATCTTCCCATCAGTAGTTCAAACCAAACCCCCATGCTCTATATAATAGAAAGGAAGGGAATAATATTTTCCTCTCTTGAGATTTAAGGATATTAGAATTTACAGGATTTTGCAACTCATCAAAACAGATGCAGAATATAATGTCATGGCTAAATATAGCACATTGTTGCCCTGAAATTATCTTTATTTCCTTAGTTACCTTTTTTGAAATGTATGATATAAGGTAATATCTTACTTCTAGCTTTGTTGCTTCTCTTTCTTGTGTTTGTTTATTGGTTGTGTGTAGGTTTGTTTGTAATGGTAGGGGTGAGGTTATCTCACTCCTCCCATTTCTTTACACATTTTTGAAGAAAGAAGAGTAGAGACCCAAATTTTGTACACTATTTGTTCTTAGAAATTACGACTCCCTTTTGAATGCAATAAACTCAGACAAAATTCTAAAATGATCTCAAACAAAATGGGTTGCCGCTTGCAATAAAAATTTTTTTTTTCATATAGACAACTTTGCCCTTGGGTAATTGCTTTGAAATAATTAGAAAATAAGTTGTACAAAACTCTACAATACTTTTCTAAGTAAATCTATTACATTTACCATAAATTCATTCTTATGTATGTTTGACCTGAATCATCTCAACTGCTCTTCACTTTAGCCCCCAAAAACTCTGCTTGACACATTATAGTATCAATATTTTCCTAACATCTACACCATATTTGAGAATATCACAGTCATATCCCTTGGCATTGGGACCACAATGTCTATCATCATATTCATCTTTTGTCAGTTTGGAACCTGACATTTATATCTCAGAAGATCCTTGGGGGTAAGCACTTCATTATTTCTGAAGTCTTTTTCTCATGATAATTCAAAAGCATAAACTTTATTAGCTAAAAGGAGGAAAAAATGAGATAATTACTATACTTATATTTGTATAATGATTTATCATTATATTTGTTTGTAATGTAACTCCTTTTACAGTTTAATTAATCCCACTTAGTGTTTAAGTATCCTATATATCTGCCAACAGGAGTCCAATTTCTAGTTGCTGTTTATTAGCAAGATAATTGGTTTATTACTTAAGCATGGTAGCTTCCTGGCACTCAGCCCAGATACGATATTTTATATGTATCATATCCAGGAAAAAAAATACATTTCCTCAAAAGCAGATGTTTAAACAATATTAAAAGCTTAGAATTTTTCAAACTACCATAATACACCATACTGGAGTTAAAACAACATAGCAGAATCAAATAAACTGGAACATTTTCTCCTAGACTATTAAGTTTATAATTACTACTTTCTCAAAGAGTTTTTTTTTTTTTTTCTCTGGAGTTTTCACTCTTGTTGCCCAGGCTGGAGTGCAATGGCACAATCTCGGCTCACTGCAACCTCTACCTCCCAGGTTCAAGCAATTCTCCTGCCTCAGCCTCCCGAGTAGCTAGGAATACAGGCATGCACCACCACGTCTGGGTGATTTTGTATTTTTGGTTGAGATGGGATTTCTCCACGTTGGTCAGGCTGGTCTCAAACTCCCGACCTCAGGTGATCTGTCTGCCTCGGCCTCCCAAAGTGCTGGGATTACAGGCGTGAGCCACCATGCCTGGCCTCTCAAAGAGTTTTTGAGTTTTATTTAGATATACAGACACAAAAATATTTCTAAAGGTATTTTACATTTCAAGTTTAGTTGATTAAACTATTTTTTGCCTGCTTATAATTTTTCCCTGAAAAATAACAGTCAACCTTGGTAAAAGTTTTCTTGCTAATGACTTGCCAAGTTTCCAGTTTCTAATATAAATTTATTTTGAGATACATAGGCTATCAGAATACCAAAATGAAAGAAAGAAAAAAATGCTACTAAATTTTGGGAAGGAATTATGTCAAAATTTAACTCTAAGAATTAAAATGGAGGTCTGATAGATTTGCTGTATCATTTCTTTTTTGCTACCTTTATTTCAGCAACTTGAGGACAAGTTGGGTTTTGAGATAATTTCAATGTAAAATTTTTGGTAAAAAAATTTCAAAGTTATAGTAGGTGAGCAAGAGACTTGAATATATATTGCTGTGGTCTATGAAAATCAGGACAAGCATATTAATTCCAGGTAATCCAGGGAAGAAGAACTTCATAGAGGTTGGGTTGGGCCTAGATTTATTTGGCAAAGAAAAGGGTCACTCTCCACAGAGATATAATCCCTAGGATCTATCAAAGACAAAATATTCACTTTCCTAACCCCCGTAATCACCTCCTATTAAACCATCAGCTTTCTAGAAAATGGGAAAATATTATTCATTATGATATCCCCAGCATTGAGCAAAATATCAGTCCTGGAAGAGACTTACCCAGGGATTGCTGATGGAGAGATGAACAAAAGGTGGAGGGGCTGATAAGCAGCAGTGTTGCATTAGGTAATTTTATATAGTGTGTTATCTGACTTACTATAGAATTCTGATCACCAAAATGCATGTCATTTTTACCATGTAAAATGAAATTATATAGTACTCTGTGAATTATTTAAGCTACAAACTCTCGAAGCAAAGGAATAATTTTTAAAAAGGCATATTTTAAGTCTTATGAGGTGTCAAATCACAATAGTATGCATTCTCAAAAGCATCTGGCAATGTTTTAATAATTTTTCATTTTTTAACACCTCATTTTAGAAACCATTTTACTGTTGATGACATGGAAATGCAGCTTAGGAAAAAAGCTATTTATTTGGTCTTTTAAAATACACTTGCCCTTAAAGTGTGATGATTCTTGTGGCTATTGTGCTACATTTATATGTACCAAGAAACAGGCTTCAAGAGGAAAAGAAAATATATTTCTCTGTTCTCTCCTCTTATCTTCTTTTTCGTAGTTACCTCAGAAGCACACGAGATAAATATAACATGGGAGGTTAGAAAAAAAGTCTCTCTAGGCCTTCGAAAACACTTCATCAAAATGAAATAGAATTTCTCTTATCCAGTATGAATTTCTTCTCTTCTTTGGCTTCAATTTTATTTTTGTGTGTCCTCATTTCTGCCTGTTTTTTCCAAACTACCCAAAATATCAGTAAGAGTCTGTATGACACCTATAGTTTAAAAATTCAAATGGTAAATTTTTCTCAAAGCACTTTTTTAGACTTTATGTCTCTAGATTTCTGTCATATATACATAGATGCGCAACACATATGGCAATCTTTGATTATATGTAACAATATATTACTGTAAGCTGCATAGACTTGCAGAAAACAGGTTGAATATCAAAGAAGGAAACAGAATTAAGAGGCTCGGGGTAGATTGTGAAGGATGAATATGCATCAGGATTAAACTTTTCTATAAAAATGAGACGTTTGAACACCAGAACTAAATCTGAAGTTGGCTGGATATATGGATGGCAGAAAATGTTGTTTTTTTTTTTTTTTTTTTGAGATGGAGTCTTGCTCTTTCGCCCAGGCCAGAGTGCAGTGGCGCTATGTCGGTTCACTGCAAGCTCCGCCTCCTGGGTTCACGCCATTCTCCTGCCTCAGCCTCTGGAGTAGCTGGGGCTACAGGCGCCCGCCACCATGCTCGGCTGATTTTTTGTATTTTTAGTAGAGACGGGGTTTCACCGTGTTAGCCAGGATGGTCTCGATCTCCTGACCTCGTGATCCACACGCCTCGGCCTCCCAAAGTGCTGGGATTACAGGCGTGTGAGCCACCGCGCCCGGCCATAAAATGTTAATAAACACCCGCTCTTACGTGCTTCTGTGCTCTAGGTTTGGTTGGTCCCTTACTGGCTTCCATAATCTTGTTTATTTATGGGACACCCATATGAAATGCCATTACTGGAAGAAGTCTTGGTATCATGTGGTTGCTCACTCTGTGCAGCCAGATATACCACTGGTGATTTATATTTGCTGAATCGTTTCCCTTGTCACCTGTGGCCAATCCATTGTTAAGTCCTCTCTCTCAAGGGGAAAAGACCTCAGCATAACAAGGTATCAGGCTTAGCAACCTCTGATAGATAATCTTATACAGGGGCTGGTCCTAGCTATTTGGGCTAGCCAATAAGAATGGAAGTAGTTCAGCAAGAAATCATTGAATTTAAATGTACTAGGCTCTGACACCACTCACTGGGATTGTGGCTAAGTCTCTGTGCTTCTCTTTGCTTATCTGATTGTTACAAAAATTAAATAAGAAAATATACAAAAGTGAATGTAATAAGAACTCAAAACTTAATAATGGTTTTCAGCATCATTGAGGAGTAGTGTTTATGATGCTGACATTATGAAGTCTAAATAGCTACTCTCAAAGTTTCTAATAGATCAGGAGCAAAGAAGCAATTCAAGGCCAGAGAATCCTTTTCTTTCTTTTTATTATTTATTTATTTGTTTGTTTATTTATTTATTTTTTGAGACAGAGTCTCCCTCCGTTGCCCAGGCTGGAATGCAGTGGCGTGATCTCAGCTCATTGTAACCTCTGCCCCGCCCTGGGTTCAAGCAATTCTCCTGCCTCAGCCCCCTGATCAGCTGGGATTACAGGTGTATATCACTGCACCTGGCTAATTTTTGTATTTTTAGTAGAGATGGGGTTTCACCATGTTGGCCAGGCTGGTCTCGAACTCCTGACCTCAGAGGATCTGCCCGCTTTGGCCTCCCAAAGTTCTGGGATTACAGGTGTGAGCCACCACGCTGGGCCAGATAAACCTTTTCATTGAAAGAGAAAATTTACCATGTGAAATAGAGAATGGACTCTGTGCTCCAACATTTAAATATAGTCATTTGTTACCTCTTTTTATTCCTCCAAATTCCAGTTCTGAAAGCCTGTCAGCTAGAGAATAATCTTCCCAGAAACTTGATAATGAGAAGCAATGGCCGAAATGAGTATGGAAAATACAGCTGGTCTAGCACAGAAAGTCATTTTTCCCAGTTGTGTTTAGATATTTCAATAAATGGCCTGTAACATCATTGTGATTTTTATAACAAATAACATATGGTAACATAATCCACCAGTGGTATCCTGCCACAGAATAACTTATATGTACCATAACACCAGTTTGTAGGGGAAATAAAGTTGTCAAGTGGTATATGGAGCAAATTCTTTACATTATACTGTAACCATCTTCCTTGCATTATAACTGTTATTTTCATAAATGTGATCAATTGCAATAATAAACTTGGGGGACAACTGTAGTGCCTCCTGACAAACTTTCTTTTTTCTTTTTGTTGGTTGCCATTCCATATTCTTATTTCTGCACTGATCTGGTGTTTAGCTTGTTGACATTCTATGCTGTATTTGGTGAAAACTAAGACACTTAAGCTTCTAAATGTTAGAAAATGAGGCTACAGCAGACTGTTTAAAATCTAAAGAGCTAGTTTTAATGTAAGAATGGCTTACAGTAGCTGAGAAGATATTCTAGGCTCTTTATTTAAGCCCTGAATGTTCAGGGCCAGGCAATATTGCTGCTTTTTAACTTGCATTTCTTCCTCTAGCAGCAAAAGTACTGGAGAATCACCAACTGGCTTTTCACCCAGTTGACATAAAGAATCTTTACTGAGGGTAGACATGCGTGGGATAGAGAGAAATAGTTCTGTATGCTAAAATGACAACTCCTTAGTGATCCAAATAGATCCTAAAGATTATAAGAAGCAAGAGTTTACAAACAAAAATACATGTTCTAGGACAAAGTATAGCTGACATAACAAATGAAGTTAATATTCTATATTTCCATGGATAGGTGGGAAATGGATCAAAATTAAGAATATCATTGAAAAGTGACAATGATTTTCAGGATTATAAATTCTTCATTGAATTAGTTTTGGCCAAAACAAATACACTTGCCGATTACTTTTAGCAGTATCTGGTTATAATATGTGTACTATAATCTGAAAGTCAACAAAATTATGTAAAAGTCATGTTAACTTAAGAACAATGAAGGAATATGGCAAAGTGGGTGATCGTGTTGCTTAAACGTCACCATATTTAAACAAGAGTCCACAGTATACTACAATACGGTAAATCAGCATTAGCACACATCACTAGTGTATCTGCTCATACAATGTAAATATAATGCCATTCTTTATTCCTGTTCCATAATTCTCATGCCCCTCATTGTAGAGGTGAGTTGATCCCTTTATTGTAAATCAGTTTTAACTTAGGCTCTGGGATGCATGGTGTCCTTAGCCATATATAACTTAAGGCTTCTGAGGACAACACTTTAGGGACTCATCCTCAAGTCAAATTTGTTCCATTTTTATATCCAATATTGAAAAACACTTGTATGTTCTATTTCTATGAACTTGTTACCATCTCACACTGCAGTTTTATTTTTCTAAAGCTGTGAAATATTTTGAGTAGGAGTCTAATATTATTTTAATGCTTTAGAAAGATGTCCATAAAGGAATATGTAAAATGAATTGATAGTGAGAAAACAGAGGCAGAGAGACCATTGGAAAGGACTTACACAAAAATGTAGGGTATAAATCAGGACCAATGTTGCAAGGTAGAGATAGGGGAGGTAGGTCAGAGAGATGCAGGATTTGAAAGATGATGGATATAAATTGAGCTATTGTTTAGAAGGGAATAAGAGAGATATTTCTAACGTGCTAATAATAAAGACATGGCAACACCTTTGCTGGAAAAGGTGAATACAAGAGAAAACATACTTTTATGCCAAAATTAATATTTTCTGATTCAGTCATCTTCAATGTTAGGGGTTTAGACACATACATTTAGAAATATTTTTCAAGGAAGTAAATATGAGGGTCTACATTTGGAGATGCAGATCAATAAAGGTGAATGAAAGGAAGCCACTTAATTGGACATTAGGAAACAATGGTCATTCTAAAAGAGTAGTTGGGTCAAACCCAAATTGGAAAAGGTTAAGAAAGAAATGAAACGTAAGACAGGAGAAGGAGCCAGTCCTTTGAAAATTTAGCAAGAAATGAGCAAGTATTCACACACACCTAGAACTAGTATTATTTTAGGTTTTGTTTAAAGGGAACAAAGGAGAATAAATTTCTTGAGTTATTATGATCACGAATTGATTCACTATCATCCACTAACTACTATGCTCCAGTCATGATTCTAGATGTTGTAGATTCAAAGTTGAATATGAAGATGTTCCAATATGGATGTCACCATCTTCTGCAAAATGACAGTCAAGCTGAGATATTTTCCCACATAATTGAGAGAGAGTAAGTATCGATTAAAGATGGGATTTTGTTTAGCTAAATTGCTCACATTGGTTTCTATATTTATCAAGTACTTTGCACAATTATTTTACCTTTGATATGGTTTGGCTATGTCTCCACGCAAATCTCATCTTGAATTGTAGCTCCCATAATTCCCACGTGTTGTGGAAGGGACCTGGTGGGAGGTAATTGAATCGTGGGCACAGGTCTGTCCTGTTCTATTCTTGTGATAGTGAATACTTATAAAATCCAGTGGTTTTATAAAGGGGAGTTCCCCTGCACACACTCTGTCTCCTGCCTGCTGCCATGTAAGACGTGACTTTCCTTCTCCTTGCCTTCTGACATGATTTTGAGGCCTTCCCAACCATGTGAAACTGTGAGTCAAAGAAACCTTTTCCTTTACAAATTACCCAGTCTCAGGTATGTCTTCATTAGTAGCATGAGAACAAATACAACACTGAACTTTACTTTGCTTATGATAGATACAGTCAATAACTTGGTAGCAGGGCCTGCAGCCAAAGCTTTGAAGAGAATGGTGCTGATTGATAAAAAGTGCTAACATACATGAAAGTGCCTTGTAAACTGTAACATACTAAATAAACAGAATTGCTATCTTTCTCTTAGAAAAGAATTTATTCATCCAAACGAGACTACCACTAAAAACATAATTTTATCTCATTTGGTTTCATGAATCATGCTGCTATAAAATAAAAATTTTCATTGCTTTCTTGGTGGACATGTAACATGAACCTGTAAAATCATACATTACCTACTATGTTTAATTTTATGTGTCAGCTTCTCTGAGCCATGGGATGCACAAATATTTGGTCAAACATTATTCTGGGTGTTTCTGTGAGGGCATTTGTGGATGAGGGTAACATTTAAATTGGTCACCAAGTAAATCAGGTTGCCTTCCATAAAGTGGGTGGGCCTCATCCAATTAGTTGAAGGCCAAAATAGAACAAATGACCAGCCTCTGCTGCACAAAAAAGAATTCTCTAGCAGATAGCCTACAGATTCAAACTGTAGCACTGGCCATCCTAGGCCTCGAGTCTGACAGCCTTCACATTAGAGCTGCAGTATTACCTCTCCTGGGCCTCTAGCCTTCCAGCCTACTCTGCAGATTTTTAACTTGCTAGCTTTCAGAATCCTTCTACACCAATTCATTGTAATAAATGTCTTTATATATGCATATATATGTATACACACAGACGAACACGCACACACACACACACATACTTATTATATTGGTTCTGTTTCTTTGAAGAAGCCTGACCGATGATAGCAACTCGCTCTAACAAATCTAAAGTATAGACACATGCCAAAGTAATAAAAATAATAATTTTTAAAAATTCAATGTGAAAGTTAATGAATGTTATTTCAGAGGAAATTTTTTAAAAGAAGCTATTAAAACACATACAATAACAGCACTATGATGAGAAGTCTATTTTTCAACCAATGTTTTAAAAACCCATTTTGGGTCCAACTAAGCCAAACCTGCTTTTTTTTTTTTAGTTTTTAGAGTTTTCCAAAGAAATAAAGGGTATTCAATTAGGAAAAGAGGAAGTCAAATTGTCCCTGTTTACAGATGATATGATTGTATATCTAGAAAACCCCATTGTCTCAGCCCAAAATCTCCTTAAGCTGATAAGCAACTTCAGCAAAGTCTCAGGATACAAAATCAATGTACAAAAATCACAAGCATTCTTGTACACCAATCACAGACAAACAGAGAGCCAAATCATGAGTGAACTCCCATTCACAATTGCTTCAAAGAGAATAAATTACCTAGGAATCCAACTTACAAGGGATGTGAAGGACCTCTTCAAGGAGAACTACAAACCACTGCTCAATGAAATAAAAGAGGATACAAACAAATGGAGGAACATTCCATCCTCATGGGTTGGAAGAATCAGTATCGTGAAAATGGCCATACTGCCCAAGGTAATTTATAGATTCAATGCCATCCCCATCAAGCTACCAATCGCTTTCTTCACAGAATTGGAAAAAACTACTTTAAAGTTCATATGGAACCAAAAAAGAGCCCACATCGCCAAGTCAATCCTAAGCCAAAAGAACAAAGCTGGAGGCATCACCCTACCTGACTTCAAACTATACTACAAGGCTACGGTAACCAAAACAGCATGGTACTGGTACCCCAACAGAGACATAGATCAATGGAACAGAACAGAGCCCTCAGAAATAATGCCACATATCTACAACTATCTGATCTTTGACAAACCTGACAAAAACAAGCAATGAGAAAAGGATTCCCTATTTAATAAATGGTGCTGGGAAAACTGGCTAGCCATATGTAGAAAGCTGAAACTGGATCCCTTCCTTACACCTTATACAAAAATTAATTCAATATGGATTAAACACTTACATGTTAGACCTAAAACCATAAAAACCCTAGAAGAAAACCTAGGCAATACCATTCAGGACATAGGCATGGGCAAGGACTTCATGTCTAAAACACCAAAAGCAATGGCAACAAAAGCCAAGATTGACAAATGGGATCTAATTAAACTAAAGAGCTTCTGCACAGCAAAAGAAACTACCATCAGAGTGAACAGGCAACCTACAGAATGGGAGAAAATTTTTGCAACCTACTCATCTGACAAAGGGCTAATATCCAGAATCTACAATGAACTCAAACAAATTTACAAGAAAAAAACAACCCCATCAAAAAGTGGGCAAAGGACATGAACAGGCACTTCTCAAAAGAAGACATTTATGCAGCCAAAAAACACATGAAAAAATGCTCATCATCACTGGCCATCAGAGAAATGCAAATCAAAACCACAATGAGATACCATCTCACACCAGTTAGAATGGCCATCATTAAAAAGACAGGAAACAACAGGTGCTGGAGAGGATGTGGAGAAATAGGAACACTTTTACACTGTTGGTGGGACTGTAAACTAGTTCAACCATTGTGGAATTCAGTGTGGCGATTCCTCAGGGATCTAGAACTAGAAATACCATTTGACCCAGCCATCCCATTACTGGGTATATACCCAAAGGAGTATAAATCATGCTGCTATAAAGACACATGCACACGTGTGTTTATTGCAGCACTATTCACAATAGCAAGGACTTGGAACCAACCCAAATGTCCAACAACGATAGACTGGATTAAGAAAATGTGGCGCATATACACCATGGAATACTATGCAGCCATAAAAAATGATGAGTTCATGTCCTTTGTAGGGACATGGATGAAACTGGAAACCATCATTCTCAGTAAACTATTGCAAGGACAAAAAACCAAACACCACATGTTCTCACTCATAGGTGGGAAGTGAACAATGAGAACACATGGACACAGGAAGGGGAACATCACATTCTGGGGACTGTAGTGGGGTGGGGGGAGGGGGGAGGGACAGCATTAGGAGATATACCTAATGCTAAATGACGAGATAATGGGTGCAGCACACCAACATGGCCCACGGATACTTATGTAACAAACCTGCACATTGTGCACATGTACCCTAAAACTTAAAGTATAATAAAAAAAAAAAAAATTTTAAAAAAGACTACAAAAAAAAAAAAAAAACATTTTGGGTCCAACTAAGCCAAACCTGCTTTTTGTTTGTTTGTTTGTTTGTTTTGTTTTTAGAGTTTTCCAAAGGCAATAGGTTCAATGCACAAATATAAAAGGAAGCATTGGTATTTTATTCTTGTCTCAACACCTATTTCCTTTTTGGCCACTGGACTTAAGTTTTCTTCCCAGGCTATGTCAACAGAAAATGTACCATTTTTGCTTCTTGAAAAATGTCAAAAATATGCCAAATATAAACGGATGCAAAAATAAAAAACATCCTTTTACTTGAAATAATTGTGTACACCGCAAAACACTAAGTTTTTGTTCAAATAGATCATTAATATGATTCACTAATGTGATTCTTTGATATTTGCTTTATTTCATTTTCTTTTTCATAGGTATAAAACTATGAATGGCAAGTTACAGCTTAGAAGAACTTTCATATATTTATTTCATTTCTTTGGCATAAATAAATTCCAAATAGGAATTTATTTTCCCAGTCACCACATACAGTCATGCCTTGCTTAACAATGGGGTATGTTCTGGGAAATGAATTTTTAGGCAATTTTATCATTGTGTGAACATGATAGAAGGTGATCATACAAACCTAGTGTACATAGCCTACTCTGTCTCTGCTGTATTACAGCCTGTTGTTCCTAGGCTACAAACTGGTACAGCATGTGACTGTACTAAGTACTTTAGAAAACTGGAACACAGTGGTAAGTACTTGTGTATGTAAATATACCTACACATAGAAAAGGTACTGTAAAGATACGATATGTAAGATTGAAAAATGGTATGCATGTATAGGGCACTTATCATGAATGAAGCTTACAGGACTGGAATTTGCTTTGAGTGAGTGAGTGAGTGGTGTGTGAATATGAAGGCCTGGGACATTACTGTGTACCACTGTAGAATTTATAAATGCTGTACACTTAGTCTACACTAAGTTTATTAAAAATATATTTTTCTTTCCTTAATAATAAATGTTAGCTTACTGTAACTTTTTTACTTTATACACTTTTTTAAACTTTTTGATACTTTTGTAATGACAGTTTAAAACATAAACACATACGGCTATACACAAATATTTTTTCTTTCTTTATATTTTTTTTATTTTTTGAGGCAGAGTTTCACTCTTGTTGCCCAGGCTGGAGTGCAATGGTGCAATCTTGGCTCAGTGCAACTTCCATATCCCGGTTTCAAGTGATTCTCCTACCTCAGCCCCCTGAGCAGCTGGGATTACAGGTATGCGCCACCACACCCAGCTAATTTTTGTATTTTTCATAGAGATGGGGTTTCATCATGTTGGCCAGGATGGTCTCAATCTCTTGACCTTGTGATCCACCCGCCTCAGCCTCCCAAAGTACTGGGATTACAGGCATGAGCCACCGCACCCAGCCTGTATTCTTATTCTATAAGCTTTTTTCTGTTAATTATTTTTTTACTTTTTAAATTTTTTTTGTTAAAAACAGAGACACAAACAGACACATTACCCTAGACCTACACAGGGTCAGGATCATCAATATCACTGTCTTCTACCTCCATATCTTGTCACACTGAAAATTCTTTAGAGGGATTAGCATGCATGGAACTGTCATCTCCTCTAATAATAATACCTTCTTCTGGAATACCACCTGAGGGACCTGCTCGAAACTGTCTTATAGTACACTTTTTTTTTTTTTTAACAAGTGGACGAACACTCTAAAATAATGATAGAAAGTATAGTATAGTAAATACATAAACCAGTAACATAGTCATTTAGTTTATTTTCACTGAGTATTAGGTACTGTACATGATTGTATGGGCTATAGTTTTATGCAACTGAAAGCACAGTGGGTTTGTTTATGCCAGCATCACTGCAAACACAAGAGCAATATGTTGCACTATGACATGAGGACATGAGGTGGTAAGAAATTTTCAGCTCCTTTATAGCCTTATGAAACCACTGTTGTATATGTGGTCTGTTGTTGAGTAAAAACATCATTATGTGGTGCATAGCTGTAGTTATGTGGACATCATGATTCAGATATTCAAAACCAAGTGTCAAATATCATCCTTTTTGGTCACTATTGGCATTCTGGCCTCAACCCAAATTAGCTGAGCTCCTGCTTTGTGCAAGGTATCACGATGAGGTTGAAGAGTATGAAGAAGCATCATTGTTCATAGCTTCCAGGATATATAACCAAGTGAGAAAATAATCCCTTTGCGAAGATAAAATCATTAACAATTTAAAAAATGAAGAACATAATATTGTAATAACACCTCCCAACCCCTTTTCTTTCATCAGTGATGTGATTTTATTCCTTAAAGTTCTGATGTCATATTTATCCCATGAATAGGAAGGAAAATATCACCTAGGAAGATGTCGGGTAGAGCCTCAGAGGGAATGATGAGAGAGACTGACAGAAAAAAGAGGTGAGGAATGTGCAAAAACGAACATTCCAGCTTTGCCTCTCAGTTTCAAACATTAGAAATGGAGGATATTAAAAACTTCAGATCGGGTGTCAAAGATGACAGAAAAGGAGATCCCCAGGAAGTACCCCAAATTTTGCTTTAGATCTGTAGTTATTAGGACCGATTATGAATTTTGGAAGCAAGTGACAACTCAATGACCCCAGAGACACAAATATACAGAAAGAAATATACATATCCACCATTGACTCCTGAACAATACAGGGGCTAGGGGCTCTGAACACATGTGCAGTAGAAAATTTGTATATAAAATTTTGACTACCCACAAACTTAACTGCTAATAGCTTCCTTTCCACCAGAAGCCTTACCAATAACATAAACCATCAATTAATACATATTTCGTATGCTCTATATATTATGTATTGTATTCTTACAATACTGTTAGCTATAGAAAAGGAAATATTATTTTAAAAATCATGAAGAAGAGGAAATTATTTACTATGCATTGAGTGGAAGTGTATTATCATAAAGAGCTTCATCTTCATCATCCTCACATTGAGGAGCTGAGGAGGGGAGGGAAGAGGAAGAGCTGTTCTTGCTGCCTCAGGGTGGCAAAAGTGGAAGAGGTGGAGGAGATAGACAGGGAGGCAGGAGAGCCAGGCACATTTAGTGTAACTTGTATTGAAAAAAATCCACATGTAAGTGTTCTTACATGGTTCAAATCTGTGTTGTTCAAGGGTCAACTGTATATACATATGTAAAAATACACATGAGTATTATAAATAAGTGTATCATAGGTGATTATGAAAAATGACTATTATGCATTGGTGCTTCCAAGATGATAACCAGTGACTAGAGCTGGTTTATGATAAAGTTCTCACTGGTCTATAGCAGAATGACAAAAATAAGAACAATGTAGTTAGGTTTTCATAAAGTTCAATTTATTTCATGCTTTCCATGATAATTATGATGCTGTAATGCAGGTTATAAAATGATAGCATTATTAGATGATTGGTTCATCAGAAATTATATTTAAAAGGATGTTAGCAATATTAAGTGACCTTCATATTTTTATTTGTGTGTGAGAAGGGTCTGTTTTTGGCAAACTGTGTTTGTCTATTAAATCACAAGTTCAGGGAACCAGTGATTTTATATAACTGTTGTTCTGGGCTGAATAACGTTCTGCCCATCACGCTAAAGTGTATATGTTGGAAGCTCCAATACCCAGTGTCTTGGCATGTAGCTCTATTTGGAGGTAAGTCCTTTAAAGAGGTAATGAGCTTAAAATGAGGCCATTAGTGTGGGCCCTAATCCAACATCACTGGGTCCTTATAAGAAGAGATTAGGACATAGAGAGAGACACCTGGGATACATATGCACAGAGGCACTACCTTGTGAAGAAGCAGTAAGAGGGATGCCATCTGCAAGCCAAGGAGAGAAACCTAGAAGGAAACCAACTCTGCCGGCTCTTTGATCTTGGATGTCTCACTTCAAGAACTGTGAGAATATAAATTTATGATGTTGAAGCCACCAGTCTGTGGTATTTTGTTATGGCAACCCATGAAAACTAATACAAGTGTTATACTTATTAGGAGTAAGGAGTTGTTTAAATCTGGAGTCAGAGGCTGCCTCGAGGAACAGGTAGGAGGTGAGATAGACCGGATTTATGTGGAAACTAGGAGGAGGGCATTCTAGGAGAGAAGAATGCTGGTAAAAAACATGCAAGAGCTAGTCCATGTAGCACCTTAAAATAGGGAAGAATAGTCTAGTTTAACTTGAATAAAGTGTGTAATGAGAGTTCAAGTTGGTGAAAAGTAGGTTCAAGTTAATTCAAAAAATTTTGAATGTCATTCATCAAGAATTAAATGTTTAGATTGTGTTAGGCAGCTCCACCACATACAAATGAGGAGGAAACAGACACTAAGAAAATAAAGGCATCAACTACAAAACATTGTTTCGAGAAGTTTAATAATTAAATGCAAAGGAACATGACAGAATGTCAAGGCATTGATAAAATGTAGAAACCATTACCAAAGAAAGAGTTCGCCACTCAGAATTTGAAACCAAAAAGGCTTATTGCTGAAACAAAGGTGAACTATGGTGACCACGAATTGTTTCATTTGGCAGAGCAAACTGATGATCTACTGTGGAATTTGGTAGACGAATTTGTTTGCAGTTGGGTTGCTCACAGATGTGAAGGTGTGGAGGAAAATGCATGTTGACTTTTGTAGTGTGTTTTGTGCTGTTGCCTGATGGGCATGATCGATTGAACAAGTTTCACTTGTTTGCTTGGCAGTTTACTCGTCACTGCGGCTATAGAAAAATCAGTCATGCCCAAATTGTTTGTGGGCTTCCTTATTGTCAACATGAAGTAATAGCCAAGACTTCATGTCTTTCTTCTAAATGTTGTTTAGTTCAGTCATTCCTCTTCCTACCATTGTTAGATCATGCTGAGAGCTCATCTTTGCTAGATCACACTGAGAGCTTATCTGCTGTTACATGCATCCCCAGCACTTTCACATCACGTTATTCTCAAGGTCACCCTCAGATTAATTGTGCTAAAGTAAGTATTCAATAACATCGCTGTCCTTTCCTACCAACTCTAATAATTCACAACCCTCTACAAACTAAAATTTGTCCTTCTTGCATCTATACTTTTCATGATGCAGTCCAATTTGCAATCTAGGATTAGCTTCCTTTATTGCCCACCTCATATACTGAACTTTACTAGGGCATTTTTATCACTGTGCCCTGATATGATACATTTTAAATCCTAACTTCAAGTTTGTGTTTACCATTTCTTAAAGCAAGTTACGATGGCATCCATTTTAAGAGATTTACAAGAATAACAGCTACAGAGTATCACACAGATTTATGATAATGACTACGTACACACACAACACACACTCTATTAAAGTTTATCTTCACATGCAAGGATCAGACAGTTATCAGTTACCTTAACTTGATACTGTTTTCAATAGCTAGTGCTTTAACTTAAATTATTTAAGAAATCATCTCAAATTACTATAATACTTTAAATTCTCCTTAGAGATACAGAATCCAAGTCAACAAAAACAAAGTGACCTTCTGAAATCAGAATTCAATAAAATGTAAATCATTTAAAAATAACTCAAAAAAGGCACTGATCTTCTCCCCAACTCCCCACCCCCAATTAGTGGCATAGCTTAGGTAAGAGATGGATCATCTCATGAGATGGATCATCTCATCTCAATGGATTCATAGGAAAACAAATAGCTCTGAGTTTTGTCTCCCTTTCTTTCTTCATGCTCCATTAAGAAGCAACAAAAAATACATTTTCATTTTTCTGCTCATTAAAGAAGAATGAGTGTGGTAGAAAATGAAATTTAGCTCATTTGGACTGTGCTCAATTTAATGAGACTGACCTTTTCTATTCATTTTGATATGGTTTTTGGTTTTAAATGGACAAACAGACTTATTTTCAGGAAATATTGTAATTATTTCTCATCTCATAAACAGTAAATCTTAAGCAGATGAACTGCAGAACTGCCACCTTCCAGATGTTTTATCACCTCAGTTACCAACATTAAATCTTAATTTTAATTAAAAATATAAAAATCAGCAGACAGATATTTATATAAGTTAAGCTTAATGACAAAGACTGATTCTAGCTTAATTATGTTTTAACTGCAGGATGGTCCAGGTGATATGGCTCCGATGAGTGGAGGGACATCAGGGTTCTTAGTCCTCATGCCGGTTTAGGTAAAATGACAGAGACACACATGGAGTGGTTTTAAGGAGTGGAAAGTTTAATAGGCAAGAAGGGCAAGAAGGAAGGGAGAAGGAAGAAAGAAGAAGTTCCCCTGTACAGACATAGAGGGAAAGGGGCTCCGAAGCTGAAAGATGAGGTCCCCACCTGCCACGGACACCAGCCCGGTATATATGCAGAGGCTAGAGGAAGTGGTGTTTGATTTGCATAGGGCTCAAGGGATTGGCTTGACTAGGCATGTCATTCATGTAGCCTGCAAAAGAGCTGGCCCTCCCACCCTGCTCTTTTAATCTGCAAATGTGGGGAGCCATGATGTTCTACACACGTGGGGATATGTGGTGGCGGCCATGTTGCCAGGAACATGCCAGGCAAGGACAAGAAGTCCTCCTAATAGCCATGTTGGGTGGACCCAGTTTCTAATGACCGGTATTTGCATATCAAAGGTTGCCTGCCTGGATCTAAGAGCCTGGGCTTTACAAGAAACTTTTCTAGAGATGCTTTAAAAAACGAAAGCTCCCCAAGGACTCCTTTTCCTCTCTATCTGCCCAAAATAATTTCTTAATAACTCCTATCACACAGGTTGGTAAAAACGTGTTTACCATGTATATCACAGATGAGAGCTATTATAAACTTTATCATCTGGATAGCACTCATGAAGCAACCCAATATTCAAAATATTTTCATGAAGTGTCCACTATACAGCATTTATTGCATAACTGATTGTGACAAAACTAAACAATACAATAATTTTGTAAAATTAATTTATGTTTTGGTTGGAAAATAGTCACATGAAAAACGAGCAGTTGAATTAAATTAGAAAGTACAAGATAATGGAGGCAATAAATTCACTGAAAGGTTCAGAATATAGAAAGTCACAGAGTTGGACAAACCCAAAGATAAGATTCCAGAAACAAATAAGCCAGTGTGACAAAATTGGGAAAACCCAAAGTTACGATTCAAGAAACAAATAAGCCAGTTTGACAAAAGTAGAAGATGTATTAGGACAACAAAATAAATGGTTAATTATTGGGACCAGATATTAAGGGGTTTGAGGGATCACTTCATAGAATTTGAACTTTGTTCTATATAACACAAGAAATAAGCCAGTGTCCTCTGTGAAGAAAACTCAAATAACTTAAGTCACATATAATTCATTAAGACTTCATTACTCAAGCTTAAAACTATTTTCTTTCTTTTTTTTTTTTTTGTTTTTGTTTTTTTTTTTTTGAGACAGGTTCTCACTCTGTCACCCAGACTGGAGTGCAGAGGCGTGATCTTGACTCACTGCAACCTCCACCTCCCAGGCTCAAGCGATTCTCCTGCCTCAGCCTCCTGAGTAACTGAGATTACAGGCACATGCCACCACGCCCAGCTAATTTTTGTATTTTTAGTAGAGACAGAATTTCACCATGCTGGCTATGCTCATCTTAAATTCCTGATCTTGGACTCCCAAAGTGCTGGGATTACAGGCGTGACCACCGGTCTCAGCCCTGAGCTATTTTTAAATATGGTTAGAAATTTAGAACATTCCCAGGATTCAGGTAAACTATTAGTATGCTAACTAACAGGTTTTATACCACATTTCTTATGCTTTTGTTTTACTGGCATTTAAAAGACAATGGATTCGAAAAGAAAAATAACTTATCTCAGCTTACAAATTAATATGTCCATTAATATCTTTTAAACTTCTATCTTATTCGTTATATCCACAGTGTAATAGCAGCTAGGCCTGGAAGGCAATCACCTAATCCATTCAATCAATTCTTGAGTGCCAGGTGTTCTCCTAGTCTGGTGATAAACAGTGAAAAAAGGCCAAAGAAAATCAATAAACAAACAACAATAGCAAAAACAACAATACAACAAAACAGAAACTGTTCCTGTCCTCGAGGATTTCCATCCTAGAAGACAATCATTAATCAATAATCTTAAGAGTTAATCAACTAGTGATATAAATGCATGATTGTTATGAATGCTGTGAGAAAGATAAAATCATGCAGTTCAGGAATTGACCTAATCAAGGAACCTTTTTTTGGGGGGATGAGATGCTTATGGGGAGAAGTTAAAAATAAGGAATAATTAGGTGCAAGGAGAGGTGAGAAATTTTCAGAGAAAGATAGCAACATGTGCACAGTTCCTGAGAAAGGAGTCATGGTATCACATCACAAAACTGTCCCTAAGTTTTGATGTGATTGACAAGCATCTGCACACTTTCTTCAGACTAAATCAGGTCACTCGACTATTTAAGTAAATAAAGTTTTATTGAAACACAGCCACACCCTTTCATTTGCATGTTTTCCACGGCTGCTTCACCCACTAATGAGGCCACACTGGGTAGTTGTAAGAGAGACTGTGTAGCTAACAAAGACTAAAATATTTGCCATCTGATCCATTGCCAATCTCTATTATAAGACTCTTAATCAGGTATGCAAAACATTGGCCATTTGGGAAAAATTTCATCAAGGATCTTGTGACTAAATGTATAACTTCATTCCAAAAGTATTATAATTTTTAGAAATAAAATCATAAGGAGGTTCCCAAAATATAAATTAGATTAAAATCTATCCTACCTAAAGACAGGGATTCCAGCCCTCTCTACCTGAATATTGAACCAATCAAAGAAGGCAAAACACATATTTCAGAAAACACTGCTGTAGACTATAAAATTAAGAAAGTATCCTACATTTCTAAAGCAACCATAGCCATCTTTTTTTCTCTAAAACGTTTAAAATAAATTTTCTCATGAAGAAAAAAATGAATTAATAAAATAATGATCACCTATATACTCTACAAATAAATTCAACACTTAACATTTTGCCATATTTTGATATGCCACATTAAGTATTGTGACTCTGTGTGTTAACAAACTTTTATTTTATAGAATTTATGTAAGTTGCACATATCATAATCCTTCATCCGTAATTTCTTTAGGATGCCTCCCTTACAAAGGTATTCTCCTACATAATCACAATGTCATTATCATATCACAAATAAAACAGTAATTTTTTAAATAGTTAATATACAGTCAACATTCAATTTTAACCCATTTGACTTTGGACAACTATAAAAATCATTCATTGAATTAAATTATTTCCCTTTGGTCTTTATTATCCTGTGACAGGTATCCATTTGTTTTCTCATTATATTGACTTTTGGTACAGATCAAAACAGTTATTTTGTAGAATATCTTACATCTAGAATTGTCTCATGTTGTCTGTCTTGCAGTGTTTTCATTCTTTCTTCATTTCCTGGAAGTTTGATTGTAACATATTGAATAAATACTAGCTCGTGTCTACAGTGATACTTTTTGGAAAAAAAAGAAAAACGGGAGAGAGACAAGAAAATAAAAACAAAAACCAAAAGACAAAAACTTAAATCTCCTTGGAGGCAGTGTTATATTAATTTTTACCTTGAATATTTTTAATCAAATGGAAATAAGTATTCAGTCTACTTTTTTAGAAGAAGGTATATCTTACCCTTAGATAATGAGGTGAAGTGCTTCTTTATAGGAAATTCAGTCAATAATGTAGAAGGACAGATAGTATTAGAAAGTCACCATTTTACAATACCCAAGAAATGATTGATTGAGCAAAGGACAACCAAAAGATACTAAAACTATTAGATGCCAGTGAAACAGGAGAGTTCCCTTTACCATCTCTTCATGGGACTTGTGAGAGAGGTGGCTTGTTTACTCGGCTGCCACTCTCAACACCTTATGGGAGGAAACATGCAAGCAGAGGGGTGCAGGAAATGGAGCAAATGAACATTGGAATTGCCAGCCACTTCTCTCTGGTGGCAGTGTCAAAGTGTGTCGCAATGATCTTTTAGCTCTGCCTGCTGGGAGGTGGTGCCTGTGACCCCCCAGAGCCCCAGAGGGCATGTTACCAGCTCAGTGGGCCTTTTGCCCCATTGCATGGGTTGGCTGCCCTCTGTCAGTGAGGGCAAAGGGCCAGTGTGACAGCCTTTTTGGGTTCCCACACCTAGGGCATCCCAAATTCTTGTCCAATGCCCAAGAGGAATGAGGTCACATGGATTTGAAGGATGGTGAATGTGGAGATTTTATTAAGAGGTGGAAGTGGCTCTCAGTGGGATGAGGAGCTGGAAAGGGGATGGAGTGGGAAAGTGATCTTTCCCTGGAGTTTGGCCAAAATCCTCTCAGATCATCCCCAGCCAAACTCCTCTCCATGCTTCTTCTCCTCTTGATGTTCAGACACTTCTCTCTTCTGTCCTTCTCTGCCACACCACTCTCTTCTTCTGCCAGTGGAACCTGGGATTTTTATGGGCACAGGATAGGGCATGTGGTGGGCCAAAAGGCAACATTCAGGTGAGAAAACAGGGATGTGAAGTTCTCATTTAAGACTGTGGGTCTAGTCTTGAGGGTGGAACTCTAACCACGAAACTCGCCCTTTTCTACCCAGTATTGCCCTGCCTCTTGTCCGTATCATAAGGTTGTTGCAGAGACAGTTCCTAGGCAAGGACCAATGAAATACCCCCATCCCCTACCAGAGTATTTATTCATTGCAAGGGGAAAAATATAGCCTTAGACCAGAAAAAAGTCTGCTGGCACCACTTTAAATTATGAAAATTAGCATCACTGACTGATTTTATGGCCTCTCAGTATGGTGCAATATAAAATACGCAGAATCATCTATGGAAAATTTTTGCCAAACATTTTTTTATCTGACTATTCAAAAGAAGCTCATAAAAACAACTGGACAAAAATAGTTTTGCAAGTTTTATTTATACTTGAAATGATGATTAATCATTCTGATAAAGCGTGTGACTGTTCTTTTCACAGCTGACCTGGAAATTAACTAAGAATGTCCCATAGTTTAGAGAAAAGAACAGTGAACTATATGTAAGGGGTCTCATTTCCATGTTCAAGCCATTTTTAACTAAAAAATCCTGGTGACCTTCAGCACTGCCATTCTTTCTCAGGCCTCCAATTTCTCCACTTGTAAAAGAAATTTTGAGTAACTTTTCTCTTACCTCATGCATTAAAGTTCTATAGACTTATATCTCAGGAAATACTCTTGAATACAGAGTTTAATGTAATGGTTAAGAGCAGAGACTCTGGATACAAAACCCTAGCTTAGCCACTGCCATACTTCTCTACACTTCAGGCCATTAACCCATAAAATCGAGGTATCACAATCACTTCACCTGCTTTATAGTGTTATTGCAAGACTTGATTCAGATAATGCATATAAAATGCTTAGAAAAACAACTACTGCATAGGAAGCATTCCCAACTCTGGTTCCCGAGTAGCTAATTTTTTTTTCTGTAGAGATGGGGTTTGCCATGTTCCCCAAACTAGTCTCAAACTCTTGGGCTCAAGCAATCTGCCTTCCTTGGCCTCCCAAAGTGCTGGGATTACAGGCATGTGCCACCTTCCCAGCTTAAGTGATATACTTCCTGATAGTGGAAATCAATTGCTGGAGCATCTAGCAAAGCTTTCGACCGGACAGACTTGGACATCACTGCTTTCATCCTTTACCCTTTACCATGTTTTCTGTGCAGAACACAAACGCAGTGCCAGGAAGTGCAGTAGTCATCTTGTGAATGTGAAGCCAAAAGCCAAGGTCTTTTGGATAGGAGAGGAGATGGAAGAGCTGGGTCCCTAATAGGACCATTGAACACCTACTGTAGTCATACTACGTGCTTGATTTCTCATTACATGAAAAAACAAGTCCTAAAGTGTTTAAATCACGATTAATTTGGTTTTCCATTGTTTGCAATTGAAGCAATCCCAAATGATATACTTACTCTATTTCATTTAATGTCATAAAAACACTAAGAGGGAGGCAAGATTATTATCGCTGTCTGACACTTGCAGTAAATATATTCTTTAAAAACCTTGTTTTGAAAGGAGCTGAAAAGATTGAGCCTATCTATACATTTCATTAAGATTTAAAACTTTATTTTGCTGTATAGGTTCAAAGATAATTATCTTGCATTCCAATTTGTATACACTTCAACAGAAACTATACCAGCAGCAAACTGAGGTGTGTTAATACAAATGACTTACCCTCAAAGCTGTTACAACCACCAATGTCTTATTAGATGTTCAAAAGACTACGAGAAAGGTCTACTGAATTAATGGGAGGATTTGCAGAAACATAAATAAGAATTTACTGTGGCTTATGAATTGTAAAGACTTTAAGAACTGTCTAGAAGATTCATCCCATCATGACAAAAGCAATCCATAATTGTTCAGGCAATTTAATAAGCCAAAGAAAACTTTGACAGTGTGATAGATACTAAAATATATTTATCATTCAGTCCTGGAATATGGAGTCCACTCTTGGGTATGTTTTGGATAGCTGGCTCTATCTTATGCTAAATAAATATGCTAGCATTGCTCATCTTTTTATGCTGTTAAGTAAACATAATAAAAATGCCAGTTGAAACTCAGTTTTGAGTAAAATTCAAAGTTACTCCCACTGCAGAAGATGCCAAAAGGAATGTAAAGGCAATTTCTATAGCTTGAAGCCTTTTGTTGCAGTTTGCTGCTTTTCAAGAGTATTTGCTTTTAGTTTTTCTTCACCCTCCCAACCCATAAATTTTTCTCTGCTTCTTTTCCTTGAAGTTTCTTTCCTCAATATCCTACTCCAAACCACACACTTAAATATAGTCACAGAAATCCTTCCCCGGTCAACTCACTTTCAAGACTGATAAATAATAGAATCACCATCTAAAAAACATTTGCAAAGCTCTTTTGATAATTAAAATTTCAGCAGGGTCCTGAGTCTGTATACAGTAAGGTTTAGGAAAAATTATTTTCATTCTAAGGCATCCCAGAAGGCCTAGAAAGCCAATAAGTGGTGTATATTTTTTGAACACAAAATTCTCAATTACAATAGCTTTTTCACAAAGTGTTCTGTCAACTCTTTCCACAAACAACCGAAGTAGAATTTTTTTTTTTTTTTAGATGGAATCTCGCTCTGTCGCCAGGCTGGAGTGCAGTGGTGCCATCTTGACTCACTGCAACCTCTGCCTCCCAGATTCAAGCAATTCTCCTGCCTCAGCCTCCCAAGTAGCTGGGACTACATGTGTGCACCACCACGCCCAGCCAATTTTTGTATTTTAGTAGAGATGGGGTTTCACCAGGTTGGCCAGGATGGTCTCAATCTCTTGACCTCATGATCCACCCACCTTGGCCTCCCAAAGTGCTGGGATTACAGGCGTAAGCCACTGTGCCCTGCCTTCCGAAGTAGAATTTTTATATTCAGCTCTACACTTTTAAGTCATATGGTATTCAGAAGATATAGAAGGGTGAAAAGAGAATGTTCCAAAATGTAAAAGTGTAATGTAAAAATATATTTCTTGACTAATTCAACCCAAAGCTATTTCAATTATCAATAATAAATAATTTTTAAAATTTGTTCGTGTCCTTGGAAGTATGCAGAACACTTCATTCCTGACAATAGCATGACAAGGTATGTGCAAAGAGGTACTACAAGTGTTTACACTGTCTATTCTTCTGGCACTATCTTTCATTCACTACATCCTAGTAATATTGGGGTACAACATTTGGAATGACAAAATAAACTTCGCTTCTCTATAATCTACCCCCTTGATCCTGAGGAATATTCTCACATTGGAAACTTGGCACATTTGTGCTTTCCCACGGACTGCTCCAAATGCATACACATACATACATGCAAGCCTGAGTCCTGAACTAATTAGATTTCATGATAAGCAAAGAAAACCATAAGCTCTGAGTCCACCATATCCACCACCTCTTCCTTATCAAGTCTTTAACTAGAACTAAGATGAAATCTCTGTCCTGCCAAAATTCAAATTCTAGTGGAGAATAAATATATTAAACAACAAAATCAAGGAAACAAATACATGATTTAATTTTAAACAGTACTAATTTCCATTAAAATATTAAGAATACCAATGAGGTTAGGATACTATATTAAAAAGTAAATTCATTGAAGTCTGTATTTAAGAGAGCCACAATTGAATATGTATCTAAATTGTGTGTGTTGGGGAGGTAGGATATTCCAACGCATGCACTTGGCTACTTTAAAAGCTCCAAGGTGAGAATGAAGCTAATGGAATTTAGAAACAGAAACAAGACAATTGTGGCTGGAAAAGAAAGACCCAGCAGGAAAACAAGTGGTAAGAGATAGGCCAGGGCTGGCTTCCACTGGGCTTTGTAGGCTATGAAGATGTGGGAGATTACTGGAGAATCTCACATAGGGGAGAAATTAGATCTTACTTGTACATTAAAAAGGCTTTTCCCTGCTGTATAGGGATGCAATTATGGGGCTAACTTACAGAGTTACACTGAAGAGCTCACATATGTAAAGGACTAGACCAGTGTGTAGTATATGGTAGGAACTCAGTTAATATTAGCGCATTATTATTTGCTTGTTATGATGATACAAGACCACAATATATTCCAAATTTATAGGGAGGAGAGTGACCAAAGTTTTAGAGTCTTATAAAAGAGAGACACACACATTTATAGAATACACAAAACTGAAGAACTATCATGAAGGATTACAAAAAATCATGCAATTGTCATTTCTTCTTTCAGGCACAAGTGTTAATAAGAGTTTTTTTTTCTTCTGATTTTTTTTTCTGTGAAATCATATCTATGTAGCTGAGCTCTTGCTGTGTATACACTGCAATAGGCTGTCAGGCTTTTTACAGATTAATTAAACTGGGTTAAGCTTTAGGAGTTTCTAACTGCTCACATAATCTCTTTCCAGAAACAAGGTAGTATACAAAATCAATAGCATTGCCTTCACATATTTGTTTAACTGTCACACATGTCATACATTGAGTGTGCACGTCTTCTCATGGAAGCCTCAACTCAACACTCTGATGTGGGTAAGGCAAACTAGAATTTTTATTACAATTTAACAGTTGGGTAAACAGACTTCAGGACCTAATTGGAGGAGTTGTAGCTCAAATAACATGTGGAAAACTGGCATCTAAACCTCAGCTCTTTTTGCTTCTGGCCCATTGACTTTCTCACTGGTCCTATCATTGTCTCCTTCCTCAGCTCATCCTCACATCCTTTCTACTCAACTCACTATGGACCAGCAGTGTTGGTATCGCCTTGCAGCTTGCTTGAAATATGGACTCTCTGGGCTCCTATCAGATCTACTAATGCAGAATGTGCCATTGAATGAAGCCCTTAGATGACTCCTGTAGGCATTAAAGTTTGAGAAGCATGAAAAGCACACCTCTAATCTCTTACAGAAAGAGGCTAGAATGATCAAGATAACTAATGTGGACTGGGAACAATAGCTCATCCCTATAATCCCAGCACTTTGGGAGGCTGAGGCAGGAGTATCATTTGAGCCCAGGAGTTCAAGACAAACCAGGGTACATAGCCAGAATTCATCTCTACTAAAAAAAAAAAAAAAAAAAAAAAATTATCCAGGCATGGTTGCAAGCTCCTGTTGTCCCAGCTACTTGACTACTTGAGAGGCTGAGGTGGGAGGATAGCTTGAGCCTGGGAGGTTGAGGCTGCAGTGAGCTGTGATCATGCCTCTTTACTCCAGCCTGGACAACAGAGTGAGATCCTGTCACAAAAAAGAAATAAAAAAGATAACTAACTTGATGACCATGCCTGACCTCATCTGCAAGCTAAACACAAGGACTTATTCGTTTCATACAGAAGACAGGAAAAATAGTAATTTGGGGCTACAAATGTCTTACTGATCATATTTTTTTTTTTTTTGGTCTACTAAAGTACAGATTAAAGCCATTTATTCACTTAGCTGGAAACTATCAACTAAAGTAGCCTGCAGAACTTGCATTTAAAAATAATTCTTGCCTACAGATAACTAGTTTATGTACAAAAATGATATCCATGAAGAAATATTTATCTCATCATTGATTATTTTAGCACAAAGCTGTTAAAACTCTAAATGTGGGATTGCTGGCAAGATGGCCAAATAGGAACAGCTCTGGTCTCCAGCTCCCAGAGAGATCGATGCAGAAGGTGGGTGAATTCTGCGTTTCCAACTGAGGAACCCAGCTCATCTCACTGGGACTGGCTGGACAGTGGGTGCAGCCCAAGGAGGGCAAGTTGAAGCAGGGCAGGGCATCGCCTCACACAGGAAGCACAAGAGGATGGGAAACTCCCTCTCCCAGTCAAAGGAAGCCATTAGGAACTGTATAATGCACTCCGGCCCAGATACTGCACTTTTCCCATGGTCTTCGCGACCTGCAGACCAGGAGATTTCCTCTGGAGCCTACGCCACCAGAGCCCTGGGTTTCCAGTACAAAACTGGGTGGCCAATTGGTCAGACACTGAGGTAGCCACAGGAGTTTCTTTTCATACACCAGCGGCACCTGGAATGCCAGCGAGACAGAACCATTCACTCCCTTGGAAGGGGGGCTGAAGCCAGAAAGCCAAATGGTTTGACTCGGTGGGTCCCACCCCCATGGAGCCCGGCAAGCTGAGATCCACTGGCTTGAAATTCTTGCTGCCATCACAGCAGTCTGAGCTCGACCTGGGACTCTTGAGCTTGGTTGGGAGAGAGGCATCCACCATTGCTGAGGCTTGAGTAGGTGGTTTTACCTTCACAGTGTAAACAAAGCTTCCACAAATTTAGAACTGGGTGGAGCCCACCATAGCTCAGCAAGGCCGCTGTGGCCAGACTGTCTCTCTAGATTCCCTTCTATCTGGACAGGGCATCTCTGAAAAACAGGCAACAGCCCTAGTCAGGGACTTATAGATAAAACCCCCACCTCCCTGGGACAGAGCACCTGGGGGAAGGGGCAGCTGTGGGTGCAGCTTCAGCAGACTTAAACATCCCTGGCTGGCAGCTCTGAAGAGAGCAGAATATCTCCCAGCACAGCGTTCAAGCTCTGATAAGGGACAGACTGCCTCCTCAAGTGGGTCCCTGACCCCTGTATATCCTGGCTGGGAGACACCTCAGAGCAGGGGCCGACAGACACCTCATACAGGAGAGCTCTAGTTGGCATCTGGAAGGTGCCCCTCTGGGACAAAGCTTCCAGAGGAAGGAGCAGGCAGCAATCTTTGCTGTTCTTCAGCCTCTGCCAATGATACCCAGGCAAACAGGGTCTGGAGTGGACCTCCATCAAACTCCAGCAGACATGCAGCAGAGGGGCCTGACCGTTAGAAGGAAAACTAGCAAACAGAAAGGAGTATTAACACCAACAAAATGGACATCCACTCAGAGACCTCATGCAAAGTCACCAACTTCAAAGACCAAAGGTAGATAAATCCATGAAGATGGGGAAAAACCAGCACAAAAAGGCTGAAAATTCCAAAAACCAGAAGGCCTCTTCTCCTCCAAAGGATCACAACTCCTCGCCAGCAAGAGAACAAAACTGGATGAAGAATGAGTTTGATGAATTGACAGAGGTAGGCTTCAGAAAGTGGGTAATAACAAACTCCTCTGAGCTAAAGGAGCATGTGTCTAACCCAATGAAAGGAAGCTAAGAATCTTGAAAAAAGGTTAGATGAATTGCTAACTAGAATAACCAGTTTAGAGAAGAACATAAATGACCTGATGAAGCCGAAAAACAGAGCACAAGAACTGCGTGAAGCATACACAAGTATCAATAGCCAAATTGATCAAGCAGAAGAAAAGGTATCAGAGATTGAAGATCAACTCAATGAAATAAAGAGAGAAGACAAGATCACAGAAAAAAAAGAGTGAAAAGAAATGAAGAAAGCCTCCAAGAAATATGGGACTATGTGAAAAGACCAAATCTACATTTGATTGGTATACCTGAAAGTGATGGGGAGAACGGACCCAAGTTGGAAAACACTCTTCACGATATTATCCAGGAGAACTTCCCCAACCTAGCAAGGCAGGCTAACATTCAAATTCAGGAAATAGAGAGAACACCACAAAGTTACTCCTTGAGAAGAGCAACTCCAATACACATAATCATCAGATTCACCAAGGTTGAAATGAAGGGAAAAATGTTAAGGGCAGCCAGAGAGAAAGGTCAGGTTATCCACAAAGAGAAGCCCATAAGTCTAATAGCGGATCTCTCTGCAGAAACCCTACAAGCCCAAAGCAAGTGGGGGCCAATATTCAACATTCTTAAAGAAAAGAATTTTCAACCCAGAATTTCATATCCAGCCAAACTAAGGTTCATAAGTGAAGGAGAAATAAAATCCTTTACGGACAAGCAAATGCTGAGAGATTTTGTCACCACAAGGCCTGCCTTATAAGAGCCCCTGAAGGAAGCACTAAACATTGAAAGAAACAACTCGTACCAGCCACTGCAAAAACATACCAAATTGAAAAGACTGTCAATGCTATGAAGAAACTGCATAAACTAAGGGGCAAAATTACCAGCTAGCATCATAATGGCAGGATCAAACTAACACATAACAATATTAATCTTAAATGTAAACAGGCAAAGTGCCCCAATCAAAAGACACAGACTGGCAAACTGGAGAAAGAGTCAAGACCCATTGGTGTGCTGTATTCAGAAGACCCATCTCACGTGCAAAGACACACATAGGCTCAAAATAAAGGGATGGAGGACTATTTACCAAGCAAATGGAAAGCAAAAAACAGCAAGGGTTGCAGTACTAGTCTCTGATAAAACAGACTTTAAACCAACAGAGATCAAAAGAGACAAACAAGGCCATTACATAATGGTAAAGGGATCAATGCAACAAGAAGAGCTAACTATCCCAAATACATATCCACCCAATACAGGAGCACTCAGATTCATAAAGGAGGTTCTTAGAGACCTACAAATAGACTCCCACACAATAATAGCAGGAGACATTAACACCCCACTGTCAATATTAGACAGATCAATGAGATAGAAAATTGACAAGGATATCCAGGACTTGAACTCAACTCTGGACCAAGCGGAACTAATTGACATCTAAAGAACTCTCCACCCCAAATCAACAGAATATACATTCTTCTCAGCACCACATCACACTTATTCTAAAATTGACCACATAATTGGAAGTAAAACACTCCTCAGCAAATGCAAAAGAATGGAAATAATAACAGTCTCTCAGACCATAGTGCAATCAGATTAGAACTCAGGATTAACAAGCTCCCTTAAAACCGCACAACTACATGGAAACTGAATGACTTGCTTCTGAATGTCTACTGGGTGAACAACGAAATGATGGCAGAAATAAAGATGTTCTTTCAAACCAACGAGAACAAAGACACAACGTTCCAGAATCTCTGGGACATATTTAAAGCAGTGTGTAGAGGGAAATTTAGAGCACTAAATTCCCACAAGAGAAAGCAAGAAAGATCTAAAATTAACACCCTAACATCACAATTAAAAGAACTAGAGAAGCAAGAGCAAACAAATTCAAAAGCTAGCAGAAGACAATAAATAACTAAGATCAGAGCAGAACTGAAGGAGATAGAGACACAAAAACCCTTCAAAAAATCAGTGAATCCAGGAGCTGGTTTTTTGAAGAGATAAACAAAGTAGACAGAACACTAGCCAGATAAATAAAGAAGAAAAGAGAGAAGAATAAAATAGATGCAATAAAAAATGATAAATGGGATCTCACCACTGATCCCACAGAAATACAAACTACCATCACAGAATACTATAAATACCTCTATGCAAATAACTAGAAAATCTAGAAGAAATGGATAAATTCCTGAACACATACACCCTCCCAAGACTCAACCAGGAAGTCAAATTCCTGAATAGACCAATAACAAGTTCTGAAATGGAGGCAGCAATAAATAGCCTGTCAAACAAAAAAAGCCCTAGACCGGACAGATTCACAGCCAAATTCCACCAGAGGTAGAAAGAGGAGATGGTACCATTCCTTCTGAAACTATTCCAAACAATAGAAAATCAGGGAATCCTCCCTAATTCATTTTATGAGGCCAGCATCATCCTCGTATCAAAACCTGGCAGAGACACAACAGAAAAAGAAAATTTCAGGCCAATATCCCTGATGAACATCAATGCAAAAATCCTCAATAAAATACTGGCAAACCAAATCCAGCAGCACATCAAAAAGCTTATCCACCATGATCAAATCAGCTTCATACCTGGGATGCAAGGCTGGTTCAACATATGCAAATCAATAAACGTAATCCATCACATAAACAGAACAAATGACAAAAACCACCTGATTATCTCAATAGATGCAGAAAAGGCCTTCAACAAAATTCAACAACCCCTCATGCTAAAAACTCTCAATAAACTAGGCATTGATGGAATGCCTCAAATATAAATAATAAGAGCTCATAAATAATAAGAGCTGTTTATGACAACCCCACAGCCAATATCGTACTGAATGGGCAAAAACTGGAAGCATTCCCTTTGAAAACCGTCATAAAACAAGGATGCCCTCTCTAGCTCCTCCTACTCAACGTCGTTTTAGAAGTTCTGGCCAGGGCAATCAGGCAGGAGAAAGAAATAAAGGGTATTCAATTAGGAAAAGAGGAAGTCAAACCGTCCCTTTTTGCAGATGACACGATTGTATATCTAGAAAACCTCATCGTCTCAGCCCAAATTCTCCTTAAGCTGATAAGCAACTTCAGCAAAGTCTCAGGACACAAAATCAATGTGCAAAAATCACAAGCATTCCTGTACACCAATAACAGACAGAGAGCCAAATTATAAGTAAACTCCCATTCACAATTGCTACAAAGAGAATAAAATATCTAGGAATACAACTTACAAGGTATGTGAAGGAACTCTTCAAGGAGAACTACAAATCTCTGCCCAAGGAAATAAGACAGAACACAAACAAATGGAAAAACATTCTATGCTCATGGATAGGAAGAATCAATATCATGAAAATGGCCATACTGCCCAAAGTAATTTCTAGATTCAATGCTAGCCCCATCAAGCTACCAATGACTTTCTTCACTGAATTGGAAAAAACTACTTTAAATTTCATATGGAATTGAAAAGAGCCCACATAGCCAAGACAATCATAAGCAAAAAGAACAAAGCTGGAGGCATCATGCTACCTGACTTCCAACTATACTGCAAGGCTACAGTAACAAAAACAGCATAGTACTTGTACCAAAACAGATATATAGACCAATGGAACAGAACGGAGACCTCAGAAATAATGCCACACATCTATAACCATCTGATCTTTGACAAACCTGATAAAAACAAGCAATGGTGGAAGGATTCCCTATTTAATAAATGGTGTTGGGAAAACTGGCTAGCTATATGTAGAAAGCTGAAACTGGATCTCTTCCTTACAAAAATTAACTCAAGATGGCTTAAAGACTTAAACGTAAGACCTAAAGCCATAAAAACCCTAGAAGAAAACCTAGGCAATGCCATTCGGGACATAGGGATGGGCAAAGACTTCATGAGTAAAACATCAAAAGCAATGGCAACAAAAGACAAACAGGATCTAATTAAACTAAAGAGCTTCTGCACAGCCAAAGAAACTGTCATCAGAGTGAACAGGCAACCTACAGAATGGGAGAAAATTTTTGCAATCTATCCATCTGACAATGGGGTAATATCCAGAATCCACAAATAACTTAAACAAATTTACAAGAAAAAAACTAACAAACCCATCAAAAATGGGGGGAGGATATGAACAGGCATTTCTCAAAAAAGGCATTTATGCAGCCAACAGACACATGAAAAAAAGCTCATCATCACTGGTCATTAGAGAAATGCAAATCAAAACTACAATCAGATACCATCTCATGCCAGTTAAAGTGGTGATCATTAAAAAGTCAGGAAACAACAGATGCTGGAGAGGATATGGAGAGATAGGAACGCTTTTACACTGTTGGTGGGAGTGAAAATTAGTTCAACCATTGTGGAAGACAGTGTGGCAATTCCTCAAGGATTAGAACTAGAAATACCATTTGACCCAGCAATCTCATTACTGGGTATATACCCAAAGGATTATAAATCATTCTACTATAAAGACACATGCACACCTATGTTTATTGCGGCACTGTTCACAATTGCAAAGACTTGGAACCAACCCAAATGTCCATCAATGATAGACTGAATGTGGCACATACATACCATGGAATACTATGCAGCCATAAAAAGGATGAGTTCATGTCCTTTGTACGGACATGGATGAAGTTGGAAACCATCATTCTCAGCAAACTAACACAAGAACAGAAAGCCAAACACTGCATGTTCTCACTCATAAGTGGGAGTTGAACAATGAGAACACATGGACAAAGGAAGTGGACATCACACACTGGGGCCTGTTGGGAGTGGGGTGGGGACTAGGGGAGGGATAGCATTAGGAGAAATACCTAATGTAGATGATGGGTTGATGGGTACAGCAAACCACCATGGCACATGTATACCTATGTAACAAACCTGCGTGTTCTGCACATGTACCCCTGAACTTAAAGTATAATAAAAAACATTTAAAAAAATAAATAAATAAAAAGGAGGTATGAAATATAAAAAAAACCTCTAAATCAGTCACTCAAAACATGGGTTATTTGTATAATGGCAAATAATGCAGTCATTTAAAAGGATGTAATATTATGGAACACCCTCCTTGGTGTTGCTAAGTGAAGAAAAGCAAGATGCTTTGTGTGTGTGTGTGAAAATGTATTTCAAGACATAAATATGACCATAAAGATATGGAATATTTCTTGAAGCATACACAAGATACTAGCAATTTATTTTTGTTGGAAGGGAACAGAATGACTGTGGACAGGGGGAGGAGACCTACATTTCACTGTACATGTTTTTCATATATTTCAAACACTGTATAATGTGCATATATTACTATTCTATAATATCAAATAAACACCTACAGAAATACTTTTATTTTTTTTTTTATTTTCAGAGACAAAGTCTTGCTATGTTTCCTGAACTGGAGTGCAGTCACCACTGGATTCACAGGAATGATCACAGCTTACTACAGACCCAGACTCCTGGGCTCAAGTGATCCTCCTGCCTCAGCCTCCAGTCCCCAGTCCTGTGGCTGAGACTACAGGTGCAAAACATCACACCCAGGTTAGAAATCATTTTTATTCAGGATAAGGAAAGTGGGGGAGACAAATTTAATTATCATTTATAATGACAAATGTTAACTTTCACAGGACATCAAAGCAGAGAATAGTAAAAACAAGCAATTTAACAGTTTGTGTCCATTTAGTTAACTAGTTGAGTGACTTTAGTTGAATCTTTTTTTGTTGTTGTTATTTTCATTCTCAGTCATACTTTTATTTTAGAGAGCAAACTCTCCCTCCTCTCTACTACCTTATAATATTGTGAGGATGAATTAAGGAAGTAGATGGGAAAATTCATTATAAACTGGGATATGCTATACAAAATTAAGTCTGTATTATTGAGCCTGGATGTTGAATACTTTGATATTCTCTAAATGGAACCACATCAAATATTAACTACATTCTTTATTATTCCTCTTCAATACAATCTACCTTTTGGTAATGAGTTTTCCTGAATCACAAATCTTAATATGAATCTATCTAAAAAATTCCAGGGACATGTTAGATTCATTTGACATTACAGCTCCACAGTGCTCTTGCACAACAAAAAAAAATTGAGCTTTTCCTTCATTTTAATTTTTTAAAACACTCTTGTGTGTTCCAATTTAACTGGTGTATTTTCTTTTTCCTTGAATAGTATCTTCAGTTTTCTGACTCCGAGTTGTTAGAAATTGGTTTGTGGCAAGAATAGAAAAAAATCTGTTCTTTCTTATATGCCAAATGTAAAGTGCACAGACTTTGAGGGTGAGGACGAGGAGGTGATTATGGTGACGATGATGTGATACTACAAAGTATTTCCTTACACATGCTAGGATAAGTGTCAAGTAAAGCTGACCTGAAATACCTTTAACTGCCTCTATTTCTTCCCTACTCCAGTGATACTAGGGAGGCTATCAATATCAAAAGAGGGTAGGTTTTGTACTCTCCTTCTAGATTGTCTGTTTCCCTTTCTGTGATGGTAGAAAACCTTTAAGGACCATTTTAAATGCAACTTCTTTCTAGAAGCCATTTCCAATGACCTCAATTTAGACTTTCTCTGAATCACTACTGTATACTCTACCTGTCTTCTAATGTATTCTGTGTTATAATGCACTGAGTTATATTTGATCCCCTACCAGAGTGTGTGCTCTGTGAGGACAAGTTTGTGTGTTGTTCATCTTTACATCTGCAAAAGCATTTTATACTGAGTAGACATTCAACAAAATGTTAATTCATCAAATCATACAAGAAATAAAAAGCTTCTCCGTTCAAATCTACTTCTATCAATATGCTAAAAAAAATTCAGTCTCTAAGTGAAAAACAACTAACTACAGAAGAAAAAATGTCAGATCAACAAAGGCACTGCTTTTATAAAGACCTTCTCTGCACAGGGAATTTATTTTCTGCAGCTACCCTTTTAGTGAATTTTGTCAAAAAAAAAAAAAAAAGAGCACTGATTGTATAAACTAAGGCAAATTATTTTCGAAACCTTGCAATACATACAGATTAGCAGGTTATTTTCAAATTGCTAGCTTGCTTGGGTTCTTATTTGCATTTGTTTAAAAGTTCATCCTCCTGTATACATGTATTTATTGAAAAACAAAATGCTCAAACAATTTCAGACAAACATAGAATAGTGATTTTTCTTTCAAATTTGAATCCCACCAGAATGGGAAAATGCAGTGACATTAATCACTAATGACTCAATCAAAAAATGATTTAAGGCAAATTAAGAAAGATGAAAGTCAGATTTAGACTCACTTAGTCTGTCTAGAAAAGTTGAAGAATGAAAGCCAGTAAGTGCTGAAATTTTGAAAGATATTACACATTTAACTCATAATCTCTAGCTTTATTTTCAAAATCATTTCAAAGAATTACGTTAAAGTGCACCACAACTTAGAGGCAATTTTTCTAGTATAAAGACTGAGTCAATATTCATCAAGCCTCCATATTGAGCAACTCTAAAGAGGTATTATCTGTTGTATACCGGGCTCTCAGGTATACCCGGTGAGTCACTAAATAGAATGTAGTGATTTGGCTCTAATCATGAGTCGCTAAATAGAATTTATAAAGATGAATGGAGAACTGAAAAGATGAAACTCCAGCCAGTAGCTCCTACCACCTTACTTAGCTATGATTTTACTTCAAGCCTTAACTTTAGCCTTTACTTAGCCAAACGTCATTCTTTCTGTGCTTATCTTCACCATCCTTTTAACTTGCCTGAGGGAGTTATCTCCTTCATTACTAAATAAGAATTGCAAAAAAAAAAAAAAAAAAAAGCAACTCTAGCTAACTCCAACAAACAAAGCAATTTACTGTTAGGAGAAGGTGGAATTAGCTTCCAAGCACTCTGGCTTTCTAGGAGGTAGAACAGATGATTTTTCCGGGATGAGACTGATTTGATGAATGACTCTATCCCTTTTTTTGCCTTGGTGTCACGGATGCTCAAGAGGTGGATTTATGAGAAAGAGTACTTAAGTGGTCTAGTTTGTTGTCATATGCCCCTTCCCTGTCAGAGAAGTCAAGGCAGCTTGATTGATGAAATTGATACAGTTAATAAAATTGTATCCCATGAGTAACAGGGCCATAGGAGCTTCCCATTTGGAGGTGCGGGGAGTGAGGAGCCATCAGTTTATGTTCTCTCTGACCCAATCCCCTGATCATTTATTTAAAATGTGGAGTCCTAACTAGGGAAAAGGAGTCAGGCTCGTGGGAGCAAAGGGAAAACAGAGAAAGCAGATGAGCTATGAGTCTGCCTTTCTTCATGGTCCAAGATATGTAGCCCTCTTGCATCCAACCTATCACCAGACACCTGCAAACTCACTGCAACCTTGGCATTATTGATACGGCACAAAGTCCTCTTCAACAGACAGCATACACATCATTCTGTAAATCTCCAGCAAGCCTTTGTTTACTTGCAGTCAGCCTCTCTTCTGCTGAGCCTGCCCGTTGAGAGAAGGCAATGTATTTTTCTACTTTCTTTAATAAATATGCCTTTCTCTACCTACAATTGTCTTGATAAATTATTTTACCCCTGTGCCACTGGCCCAAATAGTTGTTGCTCCCTCTCGACATAAAACTTCTTTTCATAGCCATTAAAAGCTCAAATTTGCAATAAAAGAAATTTTTACACTTGAAATAAAGAAAAACACTGCAGAGTTTCAGGTCTCCCTGCCTTTGCTCATGTGACTCCCTCTGACTGGAACACCATTAATCTTCACTGGGTGAAATTCCAGTCCTTCTTCCAAACCCATTTCAAATAGTACCTCCTCTGTAATGATTTTCCTGACCTCTCCATGAGGAATTAATCAATCTGCTCCTGTACTTCCAAAGTGCATTCTCCATAACCTATGGACTTGCCCCAGTGTTAACAGTTAATTATTTAAGTGCTGCTCTTTGTGATGGGATCATGAGAGCGCTGAAGCTATGTATCTGGCTTCAGGAACACCTCCAATCATGTGCTCCAACCTGACCAGCAAGTCCTCCACAAATGTCTTTTCAAGATGTTAATAAAATTTTTAGGGTGGTAAACTGAAAAGTTTCTTCCAGATATTCTCTGATTCTATTCTGTATATATGCTGGATATAATTAAAAAATAAGCATGATTTAAAAACCCCACTTACAAACCATAGGTCATTTTAAGAGTTAGGTTGAGTTACTTTAACAGTTCCACATGGTGTCTATCATGATAATTATTTTAAAGAGAACCAAAAATAATGTATCAGGAACTCCAAATTCTCTAGGCTAGACTTTACAAAGAAGAAATTCAATAAATACTGTTTATACCTCCTAAAAACTTAATATCTAACATGAATAATAATGACAAAGAGAGGCAATATGCAAAGGAAGAATATGTAATAATTTTTAAATTATTACATACTAATGGACACGTAAAAATAATTACGTATATTTATTTTTTTTAATTTTTTTTTTTGAGATGGAGTTTCATTCTTGTTGCCCAGGCTGGAGTGCAATGTCGCTATCTCAGCTTACTGCAGTCTGCACTTCCTGGGTTCAAGCGATTCTCCTGGCTCAGCCTCCTGAGTATCTGAAATTACAGACGTCTGCCACCACTCCCAATTAACTTTTTGTATTTTTTAATAGAGATGGGGCTTCACCATAACGGCCAGGCTGGTCTTGTACTCCTGGTGATCCACCCACCTCGGCCTCCCAAAGTGCTAGGATTACAGGCGTGAGCCACTGCGCCCGGCCACGTGTTTATTTTTATTTTCAGTTATTATTTTAAAATAATTTAAATTTTAAATTATTATGTACATACTAATGAACACATAATAATTTTTAAAAATGAGGAAGCAAAGTAAATTACTCCTATGTCCAAGAAGTAATATATGAACATCCATGAGTTCAGGACAAAAAATATTAGTTTAAAAGATGAATTTGTATCAAATAAAGTAATGGCAAATATCCACTTTCCTGTCTGTTTAAGACAAACCAGAAAGTGTTTACTTCTTCGAAATTCTTACCAATGCAAATTAGCCCATATATTTGGTTCTTAAATTTTTCCATTCTTTTTTTTTTTTTTTTTTTTTTTTGAGACGGAGTCTCGCTGTGTCCCCCAGGTTGGAGTGCAGTGGCGCGATCTCAGCTCACTGCAAGCTCTGCCTCCTGGGTTCACGCCATTCTCCTGCCTCAGTCTCCCTAGTAGCTGGGACTACAGGCGCCCGCCAACACGTCCAGCTAATTTTTTGTATTTTTAGTAGAAACGGGGTTTCACCGTGTTAGCCAAGATGGTCTCGATCTCCTGACCTCGTGATCCGCCCATCTCGGCCTCCCAAAGTGCTGGGATTACAGGCCACTGCACCGAGCCACATTTTTCCATTCTTTAAAAAAATTATTTAACATTTATTCCACCTGATTTGTCTCCTCAATGACATTTTAAACTTGTAAAGACAAGAGACATCTCTTTTGCTTCCTTGAGATGCTGGAAAATCCACCACACAGTTCCATAAACTCAAAGTGCTCAATAAATGTGTTGGGAGGAAACCACTTTCACTGTCTTTATATTTCTCAAGTTTTAGGGAGCAAGTTAGTAAAAACTTTTGGTTAAAGTCTTCAGGTTCTTGTATTTATTTTTGACTCTATGTTAAGGTTGACTTTTCCCTCACTCTGAGGAAGATATAAAGTTATTGATATTAATGTTTACATAAATATAGAAAGCATACTTGGGTAAAATAATCAATCTCCTAAAGAAGTTTTATTAATTTAACAATATGAATGTTCTAAAAGGATATAAATGCAGAGGTCCTCTAAAGAAGACAGGGTTACTGCTGTCTTATTTCCTCAAAGCATTAACATTATGAATTAACATTATGAATATTATTATCAATGCTCGCTTTGAATATCACCTCCAAGGATTCTGCATTGCACTAAAAATCCTGTGTTTGGAGGACACTCACTTTAAATCATCTTCAAGCCATGCTAGTAAAAAAAAAAGTAATAATAAAATAAAATTTAAATAGTAACAGAATCGGCAAAGCCAATAGGATTATTGAAAAGATGATCTTGGGAGACCATCTTTCTAGCTCATTTCAGCTTAGTAGCAGATATTAGACTTTCAATGGTTCTTGTATGTTTCAGCAATTCTGCCAACAAACATTGAAAGAGAAAAAACCAATTTTCTCCTGACAAACACAGATCTTTCACACTACATTCTTACTTGTACATACATGGTTTAAATTAACTGCAGTTATGATCTATTCAACCTCTTAACTCTCAAATGAACCTGTGATGTTTGGGTATGAATCACTTTCATACCTGCTTTGAAGTGGCCAGAAATTCAATCAGTCATGGGTTTTATTTCATTTCAGTCAGACAGTACTAGTACTATACTTGAGTTACAATAATTTCCTCTTAGTGCTGAGAAGAAATTTGTGTTTAGTATTAGCACAAGCTGTCAAAAATAAATAAATCCAATATAGGTAAATAGGGGGGTGCATATTAATTTAATTCTAGAGAAGGTAATAGAAGTTTTACGGCCAAAGCAAATTCAAAAAGTTAAGCACATTTCCATGTTGCCTGAGTCTCAAGACATCACAGGCAATAATTTTTTTCTCTGACCATTTAGATATTTGCTAGCCCTGTTGAGAACCTGTTAGATAAAAAACAACATATTAGGCATAAGTCCAGATCAGAAAGGATTGTAGAAGATATGAAATGCATGCCAGTTTTCTGATTTTCAGTTTATTCACAAAATCAGGGCCATGGAAATGGTCAAAAAATTCATGAAAACATTTACAAGGCTTGTAACAATAAATTCTTTATTAAGATAGTTAACAAATCCTGGTAAATTACTTTTTCACATTGTGCTTTACTTAGTATTTGTATGTACATACTCTCATTTGAATCTCAAGAAAGTGTGTGTGTGTCATTACTTCCATTCACGGCCAGCTTCCTGGGCAAGTTATCTATGCAGCGGCTCAGAGCTACCTATGCAGTGGCTCAGAGTTCAAGCTCAGAAGGGCCCCAAGCTTGCATTAATGCTCTGATGTTGATGTCTTGGACTTTGTAATACTATTTGAATAAAGGGCCCCATATTTTCATTTTGTACTGAACCTTGCAAATTAGGTAGCTGCTGTCAAATGCAAGCTGAATCAGCTACCTAATTTTCAGAGCTCAGTGCAAAATGAAACTATAGGGCCCTTTATTCAAAGGACCAGAAGGACAGGATGATATTCAAACTCATGGAAACAATTAATTGAATTGTCTAGAGAAGAAAAAAAAAAGAGAGGTATTTTACTGGGTCTTGAATAACACTGTGGAAATAGATGTAATTTGGGTGACAAAGGGGAGGGTAACAGACTAATTCCAGGTAGACAAGCCTATGTTTTGTCTCTGTAAGGGTACTAACTTTATAGTAGGGAACTAGAGTCCATCCACAGTCAGGTCTATCTGTACCTGACAAAATCCTGACAAAAATCTCTCACGGAAATTTTAAAAGGAAAAGCATGAATTGGAACTAAGTCGGTCACACCAGGATAAGAGACCTATAGCCAACCAGATGCCATATACCTATTGTTAACAGCCAACCCTCCTTTGATTCACAGGCTCAGGGGCTGTGTCCTCAGTTTAGGGAAACTGTCTCTGTTGTTTCTGACACTGTTGAAACCAAGACACTCTGTGTATTTGCAAGGACCATGCACAACACATGATCCTTGAAATCTGGCCTACCAGAGTATTCCAGGCTCTCCCCTGACTATCATTCCTCATTGCATTCCATTCATGTTTCTTTGGGTCACATATAGTTTGGAATTGAAATGCTCTAGATTAGGGGCTAGCAAACTATGGTTCAAGGGGGAGATCCAGTCCAGGACCTGTTCTTGTATAGTCCTCAAGGTAAGAATAGTGTTGATATCTTTAAAGTGTTGTAAACAAAACAACATAAACAGTAAAAAAAGAATATGCAACAGAGAGAGTGCTGCTAATATGTATGGCCTGCAAATCCTAAAATATTTACTATCTTGACTTTTATAAGCAGAATCAGCTTATATGTTTGACCATGGTCTAAGTAAACTCAATCATTTTCAGACATGTCATAGTCTTTTTCTGACCAAGAATAGTTATTAGGGGGACCTTAAATGTAGCATTCTCAAAATTTTAACAGCTAGACTCTCCATTAACAGGACATGGTATGCCTTAAGAACTCTGACAGGTTGGTTGCTTTGGTTTTGGAGGGCACAGACTACATTAATCTCACCACAGAGCAAGATTCAATTCAAACTTGCACTCCTCTGTGACCTTGATTCAACCTTGGCAGACTCTGGTTGAGTGTTAGTCTCAGTTGGAGCCAACTGTAAACAAAAAACTTGATAGAATCCTCTGACTTAGTCCTATCTTCCCCCTTCTTCCTCTTTCTCTCCGCAGGCAGTCTATTCATGACGACCAAAAATAAGCACATTTCCTCATCATCCACCTCTCTTCTTTTTTTTTTTTGAGACGGAGTCTTGTTCTGTCAGCCAGGCTGCAGTGCAGTGGCGTGATCTTGGCTCACTGCAATCTCCACCTTCTAGATTCAAGTGATCCTCCTGCCTCAGCCTCCCATGTAGCTGGGATTACAGGTGCGCACCACCACACCTGGCTAATCTTTGCATTTTCAGTAGAGACGGGGTTTCACCACGTTGGCGAGGCTGATCTCCAACTTCTGACCTCAGGTGATCCACCCGCCTCGGCCTCTCAAAGTGCTGGGATTACAGGTGTGAGCTACGGCACTTGGCCCACTCACCACTTCTGTAGAGCTTTTGCTATACAGGCTGTGAGTCTTCACCACACTGCGAGCCTTTGAGAAATGCAATCGGTGGAATTCCATGGCCCACACCCTAGATTCTGAGTCAGCCTAGATGAATACAGTACAAACTTCCACGCCGGCAGCTGCAGTTCCTTTTTGCACTTACCTGCTTAGTGGCAAGTTTTTTTTCCCAGGTGCAGAAGAAATTCATCAAACTCCATATCCTGGCCACCACCAAATCTTCCGCGGCTGCTTTTGTCACTAACAGATGGGTTCTCAGCTATGGTTGTTCTGTCTCTGCAGCCAAACCATCTTGGCCTGCCCCAGCATTTTGGTGTAGCATATTAGAAAAATTGGCCCACAACACTGCAGCTAAAAAAGACTATCTGGAAACAAGCCTATTTTTCATCAGAGAATAGACTTCCACTCCAGTGCAAATAGATTTTTTAAATTATTTACTTCAATAAAAACATGCATTAATTTTTTTTCTATCCTAGTACTTTTTAAAGTACAGATAGAAAAGCAAAGGAGGAGATGTGGGCAATTTAGATTTGGATAGATAATGTAATTGAAAGAGTCACGAAGGGAAATATGAACTATTAAGTAAAATGCTCTTAATATATTTCCTTTGTCCTTTTAAAGTTGACTGAACCAAATGTTCCTTCTTTCTCTTTTTTTCCTGACACTTAGAATGTTTTGTGCAAGAATAATTTACGGAGAGAAAAACTTGTATTAGTTCTTCCTCTTTTTCCTTTCCCTCACTGCAAGCTAGAAGACATGTCTTAATCACAGATGTTTATACAGTAGAAAACAGATGCCACTTACAGCTAAAATCTTTTTCCAGTCTTTTATAAAAAACTTTAAAATCATTATGTTAGTGAGTGCCTTCAAGGGCAAGAAGAGAAAAGAAATTTTCCAAAGGCTAAAAAGACATTAGAGGTTGTGGAAGTAAGAAAATAAGCCAGAGAGAATGGGATCCTTTAGACCTTGGTATCAATATCTCAGGCAGTAGGTAAGAGCTGACTGAAAGGAGATGGTTTTTTGGTGTTTCTAAGGATGTGGAAGTCTAGGTATAAAGATTTTATTTTCCCAGTAATTGCCTTTTCTCCAAACAGAGCATCAAAGCAGCAAAGGTATGTCCAAAGATATCATGGAGACTGGTACAAAGGGCATCTCTATCAGCGCTGTGGATGGATCATCAACGACCAATGATCTTATGGATGGGCTGAATTCCATAAGCCTGAAGAATCTCTAGGAATGTTGTACAACTGTGGACAAAACAACCCCAATAATGGTTTATATCACTTTTTCTGCCAGCTGATATATGGAACCCTCCAGTCAGAATGATTTTGATTTAAAAACAATGAATAAACAGACTTTCTTGAACATCTGACTTTGTAGACTACATTCTGAGTTGGTTATGCCTTTCCATTTATAGATAATCAGAATGAATAATTAAGGCTCTTGGAAGGATAAGGTTAATAACCCTTGTACGCAGAAACCTCCTTCATGTTTCCATTGACTTTGGACTTTATTGCCAGTGATGGTTCATCAAGAAAGCTGCACTTTGGAGCCTTGTTCTTCCATGACCCTTTTCTGTCAACCTCACAGCATTAATACTCCAGGCTGCAAACTCTTCTAAATGAAGGATGTTTTGGAGAGAAGAGGGAAACAGCCTCCATCTGAATTGACGTTGTAGGTTGTGTAAAGGGAATGGGTTTCCCTTTTTTCACACACCAGAATCAAAGAACTTCAGCCTACCTGGTTATAAAGTCTTTGCACTTTTGGTTAGCTGATGCTTCCAGCCCATCTAAGTTTTCAGTTGGTCTAAATGCTGAATACAGAAACAAGCCTTGGCTGGAGAAGTCCATCTGAGGTCACCCTGCCTGTCTCCCTGCCTCCAGGCAGATTAGCAACTAGGCCTTGCAACTCACAAAAGTACTTTCTATTTTTAAACAGCTCCAAGAAACAGCATTATGTAACTTTACTTTGGTAACCCAGTTTAGTGTTTACCAAGCTGTCCTTATATCTAGAGTTAACAAATCTAAAATAATAATAATAATAATTAGAATAATAAAATTAAGTAAACAAAACAAATTGTTCTAACTTAAGCTCTGTTTTCTTTGTTGTTTTGTACCCTCACTCAAGTAGACAGCATATATTAAAAATGTCCATTAGTCAACTTTAGACAGCTCATTCATGCATATATTCATTAATTTATTCACATTAACTCTATGTATTCTAACACAACTTTCTGAAATTTTCTTTTGTATTCATTTTGTTTACTTTTCATTCTGTGTTCTCCTACTCCCATCCCTACCTCCACTGAATGGAAAGTCCCAGAAGACAGGGATATTATCAGCTTAGTTCATGGCTCTGTATCATATTGCCAGTTATCAATAGGGTTATGGCAGGTATGCACCAAATATTATTATTATTTTTTTTTTTGAGACACAGTCTTGCTCTGTCCCCCAGGCTGGAGTGCAGTGGCGCTATCTCGGCTCACTGCAAGCTCCGCCTCCCGGGTTCACGCCATTCTCCTGCCTCAGCCTCCTGAGTAGCTAGGATGACAGGCGCCCGCCAACACGCCCGGCTAATTTTTTTTTTGTATTTTTAGTAGAGACGGGGTTTCACCGTGTTAGCCAGGATGGTCTCGATCTCCTGACCTCGTGATCCGCCCGCCTTGGCCTCCCAAAGTGCTGGGATTACAGGCTTGAGCCACCGCGCCCGGCCTGCACCAAATATTTTTAAATGAGAAGAAATTGAATAGCAAGTTGATAAATGTTGCCAGCATGATTAAGCATCTACTTCATACAAAGCATTTTTGGATTACAAAGATGGGCTGATGCAGCACCCCTAGGCAGAGGACATGTGCCAAAAGTTAAAGCATAATTTGGTATGTTCTAATAGAGACATATGTAAGGAGTTCACAAAAGATAAAATTGCAATAAATCTGTTTTGTTTAATTACTACTACTTTTCTCATAACATTGCTTTGAAACTCAGCCTCAACTTTTGCTTTGAAACTCTGTCCCAATGATTGCTAGTGAACCTGCCAACATAAGCCCCCAATCTATTAAGGAGAGACATGTTTCGACTTTGGTTACACAGTTTCTGGCAAGATTTCTGTGAAGGTTGTTCAGAAAGAAGAGGTTTCAACTGGGGCAGTGTGTACTAAGTTATCATCCCCTTTGAAAAGAGAAATGTGTAGCTTGTCTACCAAACTACCAGGAAACTCACACCCCAGGAATGCCCCATGGGGTACTTACTTCAAAGTGATTCATAACACCTGAAGTATATTTCATAAATCAGTTAATCCACAACTTAATCAATCAAATGTTTATAAGCTCTATCCAGACCCTATTTAGCTTTAAAAAGCTATCTACTCCAAAATAATTTAGTACTTAAGTTCTAGGATGCACTCCTAATATTTTCTAGAATTGATAATACATGATTTTATAGCAGCTTGTAAACTGAATAAGCATATCAGGACACTGACGGGTTAAAAGGAGTTAGCATGTTATGCACACTGGAGCTATCTATGATAATTGTTGCTTGGTTGGTATTACAGTAGCCCTAGTGAAAACTCACACCAATTTAAGGAAATGTTAAACATTCTCCCCAGGGGTGTATGAATGAGACATTCTGAAACATGGAAACTGTTAAGTTGCTTGTTGAGCATTCTGGTCACAGAGAGGCCCATGCTATATAGTCAGCATCGTGTTTCCACTAGAAGGATAAATCAATGATAGAATGTGAGTGCATATGCATCCCCCTAGAAAAGCAGAGGAACAGTGAAGGAAGCTAATCATTTTTAATCTCTCTCTTACAGGAGGTTTTATGTTTTAAGTCTCATTCCTTTAAATAATTTTCCTAAAGTAAAACCTTAGAGTAGGCTTCTGATTCTTGCATTTTGAGTGGACCATTTCACTCACTACTTGTTTGAACGTGTGCAAATAACAAAATAAGGAGGTATTTGCATTCTGACCCTGGATGTTTTCAAGTGGCCAGGAAAATAAATATCTTGCATGGCACTATGAACAGTACAGAAAATATCCTTCTGTTTCTTTCTCACTTTATCAATGGCTACTATTTAGCTATTATGCTGTATGGTTATATGGACTTTCTGACAGTTTCTCTTTTTTGATGTATGAATTCATGATTCAGATGCATTTAGGGTCACTGCCTATCCCATCTCCTTTATCAAATGGTTTTCACGGACCAAGGCTGAAAAGAGGAGATTTTTTAAAAACACTTTTTTTTTTGGTCAAAAACATTTTCTTCTGTTGACTTTTTTCTTGCCCTGGCAAAAGAAATTTATTCACATGTTTGGCTTATTTATATTAAGCTTATTAACATGGTGTGCCACATAAAAACTATTTAAGGTTTTTGCTTTATTTCAAACATTCTTTAACCCTTTTTCTAAAATTTATCTATATGTAGTCCATTTCTTTATTCTAACTTTCCTCTTTCTTGGCATCACTCCCCAAACATCTAGACTCTTCAGGCCTCTTGGGCATTTCTCTTGGGAATCCTTCTGCCCTCAAAATTAAGTCATCCTCCAAATTCGTGTCCCTTAATGCCCAAATGCACAACTGACTACATAAGCATCATCTGTGGCTCTCACCTGGAAATTGCAAATGAGTGGGTTTGAGTAAGAACTTTGGAAACTTAATTGATATAGGTTCTACATGAGATAGAGAAACACAGCCAAACTGGGAACCACAGCTTTTTTTTTTCTTGCAATCTTACTTGTTATCACAGTTTTCTTACAAATGACTTTCTGATTTTAGATTCCCAAATGCATGTCTTCAAGCCTGGTTGCTCATCTGAGTTGCAACCTTCATTTCCAAGAGTGTGCTGGACCCATTCATATGACTACGCTACAACCCTTCAAAATACTAAATTATGTATATGTCACATACCAGATTCTGTTCTACCCACTTTACATACATCACTTCATTTAGTCATTATATAATGACTCCATTAGGTAGATGTCATTAGTTAATCAGGAAACACTAACTCAGAGAGGCTGCATGATTCACCCTGCATTATACAATACATGAAGCCAGCTGACATCATGAATTTTTATTTTTCCATTAAGCAACACTATTATTAGACACAAATATAAAATTAATTCTGGGTTTCTCTCTTCTTCAAATTTACCTCTTTCTCTAAATTCCATTTTTCTGTGCATATTCTTACAAGTTTTACAAGGTATGCTAGAAACATTATTATGGGCTAATAATCATGGTGTTAGCTCATGTAATCTTTCCAGTAATATAATGAGCTAAATAATATTATCACAGATGAGAAAATTAGACTCAAAGAGGTTATGTATCATTTCTGATGCAATGAGATAGGCTCTGGCTGGCAGAGCTGGGCTTTGCCTGAACTGTCAGCTAGTTTTACTCAATGATAATGCACACATAATAGAAACTAAGGGTTCTTCTAGCTATCCAATACAATAACAAGCAGGACCACAGAATGCAGGGTCGAGGGTACTGCTATGGTCTAAATGTTTGTGTCTCTTCAAAATGTATACGTTGAAAACCTAGCCTCCAAGATAATGGTATTGGGATGTGGTACCTTTGGGAGGGTATGATCCAGGAAGCAGACCCTCACCAGACACCAAATCTACCAGTTGCTTGACCTTGGACTTCACAGCCTCCAGATCTGTGTGCAATAAAATGTTTGCTGTTTATAAGAATGTATATGGGTACATTCTATGGTATTTAGTTATAACAGCCCAGACAGACTAAGACAGGCACCCTACCTAACTGTGAAGGAAAAGTGTTCAAAATAGCCTACTGCTTTTAAAAAATGAGTCTGTCCACTTTTTAGGAAAATATGTCACACTGGGGAATTAAAATACAGCATAAAGCTCACATATGTTGGAAGTAAAGCTCGGAGTCACAAAGAAAACAAGCACTTAAACAAAGAATTTCTCAGCAAAGCTAATTTACTTCTGCAGAAGGGTGCTTCTTGCAGGTCTGGATGCCACAAGAGCACACTGAACAAAGGAGAGAAGGGGTTTTTATCCTTAATGCAACTTGTCCCTGCTACTGTGTCCTGCCTCCACTGGCTGGAGTTGGACCACACAACTTAAGCTGAACCCGGTTGGCTAACTTGAAAAGTGCAGGAATGCGGTTACACTGGCAGGAAGGACAATTTTGGTGGGAAGGGCCATTATGATGGGAGAGGTAATTTACAGAATGGGTAGCAGATGTGAGCTCTGTAGATAAGGACTGGAGGGAGAGTTGTTTACTGAAACCAAGACAGGGAGGCATAGAGAGCAAGGAAGTTTGGCCTTGAAAGTAGAGAACAAAGAACAAGGAAACTAAACAAGCTAAACCTTTGAAGAGGAACTTCTTCTTGTATCTGACACATAGCTTATTAGAACCCAAGAATGTGTGATGACTGGGGACTAGAAAATGAGCTGGAGAAATTTTTCATGATTAACATTTCCTATTGTAATTATATAAGTAGTGACAAAATCATTACAATATTTTCCAAATAGAATTGTCAAGAATGATACAAAATAAATATTATTATCATAGCAGATACTAATAATGACAGTTGGAATATTTTAATGAAGTTCCTGATTCTGTTTGTGTTTCACTAGAGGAAAAACATTGATGTAGATTAAGAGGTGATGATAGGTTAGTTAGAAGGGGAATAAATTAAGAATATAAATAATTTGCTCATAATGGTAGACTAAGGCTCATCCACATGTTCACTATGGAAAGAGATCAGGCTATTTAAGAAAGAATTTTCAAGTACTAATTTTTGAAATGACTTTAAATTCTAAGCCATTGGTCAAACTGTCCAATACTTGGAATCTGGCATTCTAAGACAAACACTTATTTATTTTTTATTTAAAAAATCCAATGTTTACTTTTGTATAAATCTGGAATTATTCCAAAATGTTTTTAAAAATAGAAATTCTCACGTTTGGGACTATTGGTTGACTATCTTCATCTGTAAGAAGACAAGGTGAAACAAGAAGAACCTTTTCTTCATTCTTCCTGTTTTTACACAAATCTTGAAATGGTATATTCCTGGGGAAATGGAATTTTTAAATCTCTGTAAACATAACCATTTAGTTTCATCCTGGTTAATATTCTGGCATCTACTGCTATTTTAAGCTGGTCAAGGGTTTTGTTGGTCAAGGGCAGAAGGAACTGACTTTGTTTAAAGAAAAGGTAGGAGTAAAAGACAAATGGAACTCTTCAAAAACAAGGAAAAGAATGTGTATCTGCCACATATATGTGCAGAATCTTCGCTACTATATTAAAATAACTTATGAGAAAAGGGAAAAAAAGAAAATAAACACTAATAGTATTCATTAATAGGTTGTGCCTTTCATAAGGATAGAGGCCATGACTTGTTTTTCTTTACATTATCAGCAGGCAGCTCTACTTGGCAAATAAATACTAGATGGCCAAATATTGGTAAAATATTATTTTAAATACTAAGTGTTTTTCTATTTTTTACTCAAAATTTATATAAGATATTTTAATATTGTTATGTAAGTGAGAACAACTAACTATAACAAAGAATATTTAAAATATGTATTTCTTATGGGTTTAGTGTTACTAACATCAATCACCCAGTGAGGGGGCCTTTATTAGCCACTTTGTCAGATGAAGGAGGAACAGAGGGATTTGGTAATTTAGTAAAACCCCACTTGTAGTAACCGGAAAAACATGGGATGCCTCCTTTTAAAATTGCACTCTTTGCAAATTTGATTTCCAAGCAATTTTAATAGGTTTTTTGAAAAGATCCTTTCTCTGTCATCCCTGGCATCCTAGGGTCACATTGCTCAGTCTGAAGATTCATCTAGCGACACGCAAAGGAGAAAGAGATCCAAGCAAACTGTCATTGCTGGAGCCTTGTTGCTGAAATTTCCAGTTGCACACTTCTCTTTGCCTGTCTCTCAGCACAACTTGCATCCTCCAACAACACTTCCCTCTTTACCTCCCCACCTTTTAATGTGCCTACCAACCCCCATCCTTAAACCCAAAAAAGGCCTGAATTTGTCATCTCCATTCACTAAACAAATACGTACCAAAAATGCGCTGAGCTCCCCAAATGAATCTTCTCTGGCTAGGACAGAATCAGGATAGGAGCATCATATTTTTCTCTATAGCCAAGGAGACAGAGTTACTGCATCATCCCAGGCCAGAAGAGAGACAAATAGCCTCTACCGAGCAGTACCAAAACCATTCTGCCTGTTTCAAGATTAGACACAAAGGAATATGATAATAGTTTCTAGTCAATGTGATTCAACCAACCTCATTCTGAAACCAAGTCCTGCTCTCTTTCCTCATGTTCAAGAACAAAGCCTGCTGAGGCGTATGAAGTAAATGTGATAGCTCCTAAAGGCAGCATCTATCATTTTTTTCTTACAAATGAGGAGTTTGCCTGCTCTGGCGTCAGTTCAGAATAATGTACAGTTTGACCCTTAGAAATATTCCACAACAGATGCCAGCATGCCTCTCTTTGAAATAAATGAATCAGGGTCATAGATGTTCCCCTAACTTTTAGGACAAAAGATCTATGAGAAAGTTAGAAATTGGAACTTCCAACAACATATACAGATACATGCATGCCTTATATGCTAGTGTATCTGTAGAAATTACCTCCCACTCCTAGCATCGTAGAGACCTTGTCACAAATGGTATTACTTGACTTTCTCAAGGCAAAATATATCCCTGTTTCCATCTGTTGTTACTCTTCCCTCTAACTTGTCCTAAGTTTCTTAAGCTACAATTATCCTCCCTAATTGCCTTGAAAGTAACAGGAGAAAGGTCAATTAGCACTGTCTGTACAAGATAGCAAAGTGTTGTTTGGTTTCTATTCTCAGCATCCTCGTTTGATTTTCTAAATTTGTTTTGAGACTTAGCAGAGAATTAACTGATCACCTGAGCACAATTAGAACAATCTAATCAAATAATGAAGTGATCAGCTTTGTCTTATTTCAAAAGAACCACTTATTACCTGGACAAAATATAATTGAGCCTATTGCTAAATTTACCTAGCCCCCATTTTCTAAGTGTTTCCATTATTGCCATGACTTGATTGTACTAATCTGAACAATACAAAATATTATCTTCCTATTGAAAACTGGCTCAACAAGAATTCAAAACAGGAATTCACAGAGACTCTGCCCACCCAATGCTTGGTACAATTCCTTCCGAAATAGTTAACCTCCTATGTCTGTTAAGGCCATGAATACACAGGAAAGGAGAGCGGGGTGCTGAAAAAAATATAGTGGGAGTTGCCAAGTGCTCCTGGATAACAAGAGGAAGTGATGTAGATAGAATGTTAATACGAAGTAACATAATCAAATCCAACTTGATGCCAGATATTTCATAGAAAGTATAACAGATGGACCTAGGCCCACAAAGGGGGCCTCAGAAGTATTAAGACTTGGGTGGGCTTCTCATATTTAGGTGTGCCACCTTCTAGAATGCAATGGATGTCTGTTGAACTGAATTAAAATTCCTGCACTGAATTATCTTTGGTTTTTATATATCTTGCTTCAAGCATATGTCTCACTACCTTTTATTTGCTTGATTTTAATTTAGTTTTGTTTGTGCGAGTAGAGTTATTAAAATGTAGATCAGGGCCAGGTGCAGTGGTTCACTCCTGTAATCCCAGCACTTTGGGAGGCCAAGGCGGGTGGATCACAAGGTCAGGAGATTGAGACCATCCTGGCTAACATGGTGAAACACTGTCTCAGCTAAAAAAAAAAAAAATACAAAACATTAGCTGGGTGTGGTGGCGGGTGCCTATAGTCCCAGCTACTAAGAAGGCTGAGGCAGGAGAATGGCGTGAACCTGGGAGGCCGAGCTTGCAGTGAGCCAAGATCGTGCCACTGCACTCTAGCCTGGGCAACAGAGCGAGACTCTGTCTAAAAAAAAAAAAAAAAGTAGATCAGAAGAATGCCACAGCCTCAGTACATGTATATTTGATAGTGTTTTCATGATTTTCTTATTGATATGGTGAGATCTTACAGCATGGAGAAGAATGCAGATGGGTAGACGAATTAATGACATGTTGAATGAATTTGTTGAAGTGTAGGAGAAGCAAAATTTTACTTCTACCCTCTTAGGGTTTTTGGGTGGGCCTGAGAATGAAACTGACATAATACAGATTAACAGGAAAAAAGCATGTAAATATAACATAAGCTTTATGTGACACAGGAGCCCTCATAAGGAAATGAAGACTCAAAAGTTGTACAATCTGAATTCTTTAGTATTAGGTTGAACAAAGAGAGGTAATTGTGGAAAAGTAACTAAATTATGTGAAGAGGCTAAAGAAAGATAAGAATTATTTGGGCAAGGTCTGTTTGTACAGAATTCTCTGATCTATGACTCTTTATTGAAGAATATTTCTTTTCTCCTGGTGGAGGGCATCTTTCAGATGAAAGTTTTTATCTCCTGTTTTCAGGGGGAAATAAGAGGGTGGATGAAAATGCCTTTATTGCGTCGGCTGTTTTTCAAGTGCCTTTAGCTCAAATTAATTCTTATGTCAAAGGGGCATAGTGTGTAGGGTGGCATCTTCTGACACTCTTCAAAAGTAATGTTGATTACTCGGGTAGGGATAAAGGAGGCTTCTAGGTAACTTCCAGAGCTCTATCATAAGGCCTGTCTTGTTCAACATCACCTTTATGCAAAGCTCATCAAATGGGAATATAGCATGAATTGGGAGAGATATAAAGAGATTGAGTGCAATAATTCAAAATACATCGTGTAAGCTGGGATGAATAAAACAAATACAATAATATGACATTTAATTAAGAAAAGATAAAAAGGGCAATACATGAAAATTTTGGAAAAGAGTAATAATAATCATAGTAGCTAGTATCAACTAAGCAATGCAAAGGCAAATGTAAGACAAAGGTATTAATTAGTTCCTGTAACAACACCATGAGGTTGGTATAGGGTCTATATTTCCACATTTTATGTGTCCTGTGCTGGCTGCAATTCTGTAGAAAATGACAGGAAGAAAAATATTTTCTTGACAGATGTAGAGTTTATGTGATTGTGTTTCAAATTAAAACCATATTTATCCAAAGCATCTTTATAAAACATTGTAACTGCCTAATCAAATCACTACTTAACCAAAAAAAAAGGCAGTTGTGTTTATTTTCCACTTATTTTAATAAACTTGTTTAGGGCCAGGTGTGGTGGCTCACGCCTGTAATGCCAGGCCTTTGGGAGCTGAGAAGGGTAGATCACGTGAGCTTAGAAGTTAGAGACTAGCCTGGGCAACATGGCAAAACTCTGTCTCTACAAAAAATAGAAAAATTAACCAGGCCTGCTTGTAGGCCCAGCTACTCAGAAGTCTAAGGTGGGAAGATCACCTAAGCCCAGGGAGGTGAGGGCTGCAGTGAGCCGTGATCGCATCACTTAACTCCAGCCTGGGTGAAAGAGTGAGACCCTGACTCAAAAAATATAAATAAATAGGCCGAGTGCGGTGGCTCACATCTGCAATCCCGGCACTTTGGGAGGCTGAGGTGAGTGGATCATGAGGTCAAGAGATTGAGACCATCCTGGCCAACATGGTGAAACCCCATCTCTACTAAAAATACAAAACTTAGCTGGGTGTGGTGTGCGCCTGTAGTCAGAGCTGCTTGGGAGGCTGAGGCAGGAGAATCGTTTGAACCTGGGAGGTGGAGGCTGCAGTGAGCCAAGATTGTGCCACTGCACTCCAGCCTGGCAACATAGCGAGACTCCATCTCAAAAAAAAATAATAATAATAAATAAAAATAATAATAAAATAAATAAATAAACCTGTTTAGTTCAAAAACATCTGGTGTACTAAAAGATGTGCCTCATAAAATAAGTTTTGTGATGTTCCAAAGTAAAATAAAAAGACGTTGACTTGAGGGCACTTATTTAATAATTTTATGTAAGATGTGTGCGTGTGTGCGTGTGTGTGTGTTTATGTGTGTGTTTACCTGAAACTCACTGGTCATTAAGAAATGTGAAATAAAATGTGTTATTTAGAAACCAAGTAATACTGGCTCTTTTGGGGAGAGAAGCATCATTAGTAAATTTTCTTTGGGGAGATATTAATCTCTCTGCTTCTCAGTCACTGGCATAGAAATCACCAGTTGTGAATTCAGTTTACTTTTTTTTATTACAGCTGAAGTGGCAGGGGAGGTTTTCAGATCATCAACAAAACTAGCAAATTTCTTGTTTAAATATCTTTCCCTTTTTTTTATTCATAAATGAAATAAATTCCCTAGGGGAAAATACTGGCTCTTCAGTCATAAATCATGTCTTTCTCTTCTAGGAGCAACTCTTTGTGAAGATGTAGCCAAATTTCACTCTGCATCCCCTGTGCTTACCAATGGTGGTGGTGACATTTTCTCCTGGAATAAATTAAATTGGCCTTCACCTAGCCCTTCAAAATGATGAGCTTCACCCCTCAGCAACTGGTTGTCCTGGCAGAGCTCCATCCCTGAGATAAGGCCGATGCATCACTGTGACATCCACAATGGGTTTTCAAAGAGCTGTCTTCCAAACTGTACAGGGTAGCTTTCCCTTGCTGGCTGGAGCCTCTGAGTGTCTGTGGAGAGAGTCCAGACAGCAGCCTTTTGAGCAGGGGGCTGTTTACACAGGTGCCTTGTTGACTGAGACATGCTCTAAATTAAAGCTTTATTCCTTATTACAATAGAAGGTGCCAAAGAGTTGGACTTGTGAAGACAGACACATCCAGATGGCATGGGAAGCTCCAGTCCTCCCCATTTTGTTGGGCAAGCAGTGGGTGGACTCTGCATATCTGAGCCACATCAGCAGATCAGACTAGGACTTGTCATAGAGATCCAGAGACTTTTTACTAAGGAAGCCACTTCCTTAGCTATGAATTACCATTGTTACAGCATCAAAGAGACGTGTCCTACCTCCCTGTTTCCCTTTGAATCTGAGGAGCTTGAAGGAATAGGAGCCCTGTGTTGGAAGCTTCTGTGCTATATCCAGCTCAACCACGCCCAGCCTAAGCACATTTTTGTGTGGAATAATGAGACCTCGGGGGAACCTGTGTAGTGCTTTTCTGCTTCTAGGTTTTTCCTCACAATAAATTCTGTTTTATATTTATACTCCATGGCGGTAGGTTGTGTGTACCCGTACTCATTGTGCATTGTACAACAGCTTTTCTTCCAGAGTTGTGGACATTTTAAATTCATTCCACTGGTTGGCTTTGCTGGCCACCTGAAGGTAAGCAATGGACACAAAAATCTCCCCCAAATCCGTGGGATGCTGAACACTCCTTTTGATACTTCTTGAGTTCTTTCTTTTTTAAATAGAGGATTGGCAGAAAAGCGGTCAAATTAGACTTAGGATCGGTAGAAGACAAAGAAGAAGGGAAGTTGGATGAAAAGAAATTGGTTCATCGGTACAAAAATACAATTAGATAGAAAAAATAAGTTCTAGTATTCGATAGTATATTAGTGAAGTTATAGTTAACAATAGCTTATTTTATATTTCAAAATAGCCAGAAGAATTGTAATGTTCCCAAGACAAAGAAAAGACAAATGTTGGAGGTGATAAGATATCCAAATCACCCTAATTTGATCATTACACAACATATACAGGTATCAAAATGTCACATGTACCCTCAAAATATGTACAACTGTTACATACCAACACCACTTAAAAAATAAATAAAAAGAAATAGGGAATTACCCCACTTCCTTTTCTTTACTCTCTAGCCTGAGCAAAGAATACAACATACACCTAGAAATCTGGTCCTATATTTATAAAATCAAAATCATGACCAACAGCATTACTAATTGGGCACCATCCACTTGGTTTGTGACTATAACAAAAAATAATTATTTGTCTCTGCCCCCACCAAAAATAGTATTTTTTGTGCTATTCACAGTCCAGCCTTTCACATGTAATCGTGCCTTCATTGGTACACGTCTGTTTCTGAAGCAGGTTTCAAACTAGTGAAGGAAATTGATGACAAGCTAAGCAAGTGTGGAAAGACTACAGATAGTATCAACAGCGGAATGATACCCAAAAACATGGATATTGTGGCTGGGAATTTAGGTCCTCTCTGCAGATATTTCATTTTTATTTATTCTGCAAATATGTAGGGAGTCTTATTATTTAAGATAAGATTTTTTTTACTTTTTACTTCTAACCCTCTGGTTGCAAAGATAGCTGTTGCTCTGTAAATCAACCGAGGATTATCTGCTTTCTTTGTCAGTTCATGAGTCTGAGACAAAATACTATCGTGTTAACTGAAGACAGAATCAACAATTCATCTTAATTTTGTGTACTTAAAGTCAGCTTTCCAAAGAAAATTCACAGGAAAAGATATGTAGAGAAACTATTATAGTTAAATACCTGGAAAAATTTTATATATTTATCCAATTTAGTTTCTTAAACATTTATTTTCTTTCCTAAGTAAGTTTTCTTTTGAAAAGTTTAGTGTTTGCACAATTAGCTGACCATTGGTTTCTGAACAGTTCTCCATGTTTCTCCAAACTGAAAATAAGTGGGCTATAAATATAGAAAGCCTTATTTTTGTTCTTTACATCAAGTTTAGATTACAGAATCTAGCAAAAGTTAACTTTGTAGCTGACCCATTTTAGTTAATAAGTAAGAAGACTGATATGGTCTCCTACTGATAAGATTAATAAGTTTCAAGAAACTTCATGGAAGATATTAAGAAAGAGGGAGAGAACAAAAAGTGGGATAAGCTTGGCAGCTAAATCTGAGTTTGGCTAACGGTCGCTGAAATGGGGAATATGTAAATTCTCAAATATTTTCATGCTTATTCACATAATTTTTTGAATTAATTTCAATTTAGTAATTAAGTATACTTGGATTAGATACAGCACCTAATGCTTAAACATATATGCTGGGTCTAGTTTATAATGTGAAATACAACATATTAGTATGTAAAAGTATGCATTTGAGGATCTTTCTATTAGCTTTGGAAACAATGGTAAAGTGATGCCCACAGAAAAGTTTTACTCATTGTCTTTTTTTGCTGGGGTATTAAGTAGTCACTGGTTCTTTTTAAGCGATTTGCGTCTCATCCAGAGGGAATTATATTTGGAAGTGTTAATAGTCTCCATACATTTAAAATGACTACAGATGTTGGCTTGGGACTTTCCACAATATCTGGATTATATACTTGTATGATACATGCAATGATAAGAAGTGACAATGTCTAAATGTTTACAACACTCTGCATTTTATAAAGTATAGACACATGCATTATATCATTGCAGCCGGACTAATCCTGCAATTTCAGGTATTGCCATTTGCCAATCTACAGGAGAATCATAAAACAATAAACAATGGAAACATATACACAGCACAAAAGTTCTGAGAAACTGGAATGACTAACATTTCACTTGCGACTTAATTAAAACTGGCAATACTATTATTATCATTATTTTTGGTTGGCCACAGAATGCTAAATGTCACAGAGCTGGGTGTATAGTTAGCAGTTCCTTGCCCTGAGGAACTGTATCCTGCTCTAATTTCTCTCTGGGCATGAACTTTTTATATAATAATGCCTATACAGTCTTTGGTTTGCACTTATTATGTATGTCAATAAGTTTTCCATTATTTCATTCTTTTTCTGCAAAAATGAGATGTAACAACCTTTTGAATGCATAGTACCCAGTTCAATGTGGTCAAACTGAAAATGAAATCTTTATCAGGCAAAATAGAGATGTGAGCCAATATCCACGGAATATGAACTATACAGATAAATACTCTGAATAATTCAGACCTCAAATCCCTGACTATATGCATAAATGTTTTATTCCTTGTGAAAGTTTTAAAATAATGATTTCTAACTTTTCACTTTCATAGTAAAAAACATGGCTCAAGTAATAAGCTTATTTTAATATTTTTTCTCAGCTAATAATTTTCTGCTACTGCAAATTCTCCCTTTAATGTGAAAGCATTTCTTTATTTTTTTGTCATCTTTTCTTGGCAAATAAGAGTTGCCACTTGCCTTTCAGTAAAAATGGTGAATGTTAAGAAACACACACCCACACACACAAAGACAAGATACAAGCTCATGTTGATAACATAAACATACAGATTTGTAAATTAGAACCTTATATATTTCCATAGGAAAGAAATGATATTTTGCTATTTTGATAGACTGTGTGTCGGTTGATTATAGGTTACAGAGCATTCAACTTTTGTTTTAAATCGGGTCCTTCTGGTAAAATATAAGGCCTATAATATTAAGGTACACTTAAAGAAACAGAAACATTCTTTACTGAAATCATGCATATCTTTAATTAAAGCAGAGGAATATTACTTTCTTCCAAAAGCACTGTTCTTAATAGATGTAAATACATGTAAACATGTAAACACAATGCTAATTGGTGAATTCCATAACCGATCTTCATGTTAGATATAGTTAACATTCAAGGCAGGAAAACAAGCCAACTTATTTCTTCAGTCAGAAAAACTAACATTGAGTACTTAGTGTATACTGTTACTATTTTGGAAGGACAAAGACAAAACCCAAAGATAAATTAGACTGTCACTCTGTCTTGAGGATAATCATGGTCATATGCAAAACGACAGAAATTCACTACAAAATGATAGAAGCCAATGTTCAAACCAAAGAAGGTTAACAACTTAGGGTGTCTCCATATAATGGGAATATAGTGGCAACACAAAATCCTGTTTTAAAAGATATTAAACATTATATTAAAATGTTTCCATTATACCAATATAATCTTACAAAAGTAAGTAGATAGATGAAGAAAAGAAGGAGAAGAGAAAAGGAAATGAACACAAATGGGGAGAAAAGAAAGGAAAGGAAAAGAAGGGGAAAAAGGAGCAGAATTGAGAAGGAAGGAAAGAAGGAAGTAAACAACTGAGCAATGGGAAGGAAATAAGCAATGTGGTCGGTGTTTATAATGGAATTGTTAGACTATATATATTTTATTTTTTATACTTTTTTCTCCTTCTAAATAATGCAAAACACCATTCCAAAAACAGTTAAATAATTAATTCTAGACAACAGTCGCTTACAACCCCTTTACCAAATAAAGTCTTGAGTTTCTGTTGTTCGTGTTTTGTCTTTTTCCATCTAAATATCACAGCTTCATATGTATGAAAAAAATTCATAATTGAACTTAACTTTCTTCATTTTTATTGACCAAGAAAGTTAAGCTTTGTTTTTTTTTTTCATATTTTAAAAAACTCTGTATCTCCTTAACATCTCTACCTCCTCTTCATGCCCACCAACCAATTTAACATTCTGGTGTGTATATTTCAATACCTTTTATCATTCTAATGAGAGGTGACAGCGTGCTGGCAGTTCTCACAGCCCTCGCTTGCGGTGCCTCCTCTGCCTGGGCTCCCACTTTGGCGGCACTTGAGGAGCCCTTCAGCCCACTGCTGCACTGTGGGAGACCCTTTCTGGGCTGGCCAAGGCGGGAGCCGGCTCCCTCAGCTTGCAGGGAGGTGTGGAGGGAGAGGCGCGAGCCGGAACCTGGGCTGCGCGCGGCGCTTGCCGGCCAGCTGGAGTTCCGGGTGGGCGTGGCTTGGCGGCCCCCCCACCCCGCCCTACTCAGAGCAGCCTGCCGGCCCTGCTGGCCCCGGGCAATGAGGGGCTTAGCACCCAGGCCAGCAGCTGCAGAGGGTGTACTGGGTCCCCCAGCAGTGCCGACCCACCAGCACTGTGCTCGATTTCTCACCAGACCTTAGCTGCCTTCCCGAGGGGCAGGGCTCGGGACCTGCAGCGCGACATGCCTAAGCCTCCCGCCCCCTCCATGGGCTCCTGTGCTGCCCAAGCCTCCCCGACGAGCGCCACCCCCTGCTCCACAGCGCCCAGTGCTATCAACCACCCAAGGGCTGAGGAGTGCAAGCGGACGGCGCGGGACTGGCAGGCAGCTCCACCTGCAGCCCCGGTACAGGATCCACTGGGTGAAGCCAGCTGGGCTCCTGAGTCTGGTGGAGATGTGAACTTTTATGTGTAGCTCAGGGATTGTAAACACGCCAATCAGCACCCTGTGTCTAGCTCGAGGTTTGTGGATGCACCAATCGACACTCTGTGTCTGGCTGCTCTGGTGGGGCCTTGGAGAACTTTTGTGTCCATACTCCGTATCTAACTGATCTAATGGGGACGTGTCTGATGGGGACGTGGCGAACTTTTATGTCTAGCTCAGGGATGGTAAACGCACCAATCAGTGCCCTGTCAAAACAGACCTCTGGGCTCTACCAATCAGCAGGACGTGGGTGGGGCCAGATAAGAGAATAAAAGCAGGCTGCCCGAGCCAGCAGTGGCAACGTGCTCGGGTCTCCTTCCACACTGTGGAAGCTTTGTTCTTTCGCTCTTTGCAATAAATCTTACTACTGCTCACTCTTTGGGTCCACACTGCTCTTATGAGCTGTAACACTCACTGCAAAGGTCTGCAGCTTCACTCCTGAAGCCAGTGAGACCACGAGCCCACCGGGAGGAACGAACAACTCCAGACACGCCGCCTTATGAGCTGTAACACTCCCTGCGAAGGTCTGCAGTTTCACTCCTGAGCCAGCGAGACCACAAACCCACCAGAAAGAAGAAACTCCGAACACATCTGAACATCAGAAGGAATAAACTCCGGACACACTGCCTTTAGAACTGTAACACCCACCGCGAGGGTCCACGGCTTCATTTTTGAAGTCAGTGAGACCAAGAACCCACCAATTCCGGACACACTAATACAAACCTCTACAATCATTTATGAAATATAAGGGATTCTTTGCTTTGTTTTTATGTTTTTATGCAACATACTTCTCTCACTTTTGTGGACATTATTCCAGGTCAAAAGATAACAGATTTAACTCATTAATTTTAATAATCACAAAAAAATAGTGAATTTAATGACTGTTACTACGGTTGGGGAATTCTTATAGCCTGGGCGCTACACCATCAACACAGGAAAGTCCCTGTATTGTGATGCTTTCCATGTTCCATTGCATGAATGAACTGCCGTGCTTTCAATAATTCCCCTATTCACAGATATTTAACTTGCTTTCAATGTTTTCCCTTTTGTTTCGCCCCTACACCCAGCACTGTAAACATACTTTTACATATATATTTATATTATTGTGTCTTCCATATCTCATTTTATAGTGGCCTTATGTTATTTACTTACTCAGAAACACCAGTTAATGATTTTTTTTTTTTTTTTTTTTTGAGAAGGAGTCTCGCTGTCGCCCAGGCTGGAGTGCGGTGGTGCGATCTCGGCTCACTGCAGGCTCTGTCCCCCAGGGTTCACGTCATTCTCCTGCCTCAGCCTCCCCGGTAGCTGGGACTACAGGCACCTGCCACCTCGCCTGGCTAATTTTTGGATTTTTAGTAGAGACAGGGTTTCACTGTGTTAGCCAGGATGGTCTCAATCTCTTGACCTCGTGATCTGCCCACCTCAGCTTCCCAAAGTGTTGGGATTACAGGCGTGAGCCACCGCACCCGGCCTTAATGATATTTTTAAGAAATATACTGTTCAGGCCAGGCGCGGTGGCTCACGCTTGTAATCCCAGCACTTTGGGAGGCCGAGGCGGGTGGATCACGAGGTCAGGAGATCGAGACCACGGTGAAACCCTGTCTCTACTAAAAATACAAAAAAATTAGCCGGGCGTGGTGGCGGGCGCCTGTAGTCCCAGCTACTCGGAGAGGCTGAGGCAGGAGAATGGCGTGAACCCGGGAGGCAGAGCTTGCAGTAGCCCAGATTGCGCCACTGCACTCCAGCCTGGGCGACAGAGGGAGACTCCATCTCAAAAAAAAAAAAAAAAAAAAAAAAAAAAAAAAAAAAAAAAAAAGAAATATACTGTTCAGAGTATACCAGTGCTATCAAGAATGTGCTATGAGAGTTCACAGGGAGTAACTAAAATAAATGTAGTTTTTGAGATTATTAGGTTCCTATCTATAAATGGTGCTTGCGTGGCAATTTATTTTCAATCAAAATAGAGAAAGTATTAAATCCAAAGCAGACAGCATCCATCCAGGTACAACAAAGACAGGACCAATAAACTGACCCTGAGCAGAATGAGAAAGTGGTAGTAGGTACAAAGCTCAAATGGGTAAATACAGTATTTTCAATACATACACTATTTAGAGTTAAAATGATCTTTATTTATACTGTGGTATGTGAATTGAGGAATAATGTGGAAATAGTATTTAACTCTATCAAAAAAGTATCTGTGATCTATTACGTATTTTAACAGTTCATTCCGTGATTTTAAACAAGACTGTCAGAGAAAATGAGTGAGATTGATGCATTTTCCCTATTAAGTGCCAAGCACTTAATGAGTTATTTTACTTTCATGTTTTACATTTAATTATTATCAATTTCATTCTTTTTTTTTTTTTTGGAATGGAGTCTCGCTCTGTCACCCAGGCTGGAGTGCAGCGGCGTGATCTCGGCTCACTGCAAGCTCCGCCTCCCAGGTTCACTCCATTCTCCCACCTCAGCCTCTGGAGTAGCAGGGACTACAGGCGCCCGCCACCACGCCCAGCTAATTTTTTGTATTTTTAGTAGAGACAGGGTTTCACCGTGTTAGCCAGGATGGTCTGGATCTCCTGACCTCGTGATCTGCCCGCCTCAGCCTCCCAAAGTGCTGGGAGGGATTACAGGCGTGGGATTACAGGCGTGATCACCATGCCTGGCCTATCAATTTTATTCTTTCGATACTGGTGCCATAATCAACACCAGTTTACTAATAAGGAAACAGGATCACAAAGGTTTAAAAATGGCTAACAAAATGACAGAGTTGAGATTTAAAGTTAGCTTATAACTGCAATGCCCCTGTCCTTCAAACTATATGTACTGAGAAAATTTTTCAAACCCTTGGGGAAGACAGGTAAGAAAAATTCCCTAGTAAAAGCAGTAAGATTGCACATAGCATTGTGGATAGTCACATCCATCCATTCATTCCTTGGGAAGTGTGACTGCATGGTTTTATGTTTCTTTTTCCCTAACCTTTATTTTAAGTTCAGGGGTACATGTGCAGGTTTGTTATATAGGTAAACTTGTGTCATGGGGGTTTGTTGTACAGATTATTTCATCACCCACGTATTAAGCCCAGTACTTATTGGTTATTTTTCCTGATCCTCTCTCTCCTCCCACCCTCCAGCCTCTGATAGGCCCCAGTGTGTGCTGTTCCCCTCTATGTGTCCATGTGTTCTTATCTTTTAGCTCCCACTTTTGAGTGAGAATATGAGGTATTTGGATTTCTGTTCATGCGTTAGTTTGCTAAGGATAATGGCCTCCAGCTCCTTCCACGTCCCTGCAAAGGAAGTGATCTTGCTCTTTTTTATGGCTACATAGTATTCCATAGTATAATGTACCACATTTTCTTTATCTAGTCTATCATTGGCAGGCATTTAGGTTGATTCCATGTCTTTGCTGTTGTGAATAGTGCTGCAGTGAACATACATGTGTGTGTGTCTTTATAAGAGAACAATTTATATTTTGGGGGTATATACCCAGTAATGGGATTACTGGGCCGAATGGTATTTCTGTTTTTAAATCTTTAAGGAATCACCATACTGTCTTACACAATGGTTGAATGAATTTACCCTCCCAACAGTGTATAAGCATTCTCTTTTCTTTGCAACCTGGCCAGCATCTGTTATTATCTGACTTTGTGACAACAGCCATTCTGACTGGTGTGGGAATGACTGCATCTTACGTATAAATCTCATTGCCTTTTTCTTAGCCCACAACACATGGCGGGCATTCAATCGATATGCTTAATTAATATTTATCAGTAAAGCCTCAGAATTCCTGGGAATCTGTACCCCATTCTCACCACTGGAATGATCACAGAAAGGATTTTCCCACATAAAGAAGATTCATTTTATTTCTTCATTTAATAAAGTAAACACACACGTATGTACAACTGTGGAAACCTAGACTAGAACCGGCCGCAACTGCAAATGAAGACTGAGCCAGGTGAGGTAGCTTCTCAAACCACAGGCAGCAGGATTTTAAGACACCTTCCCCCAGGCTATTAAAAAAAAAAATCTAACACCTTGGGGAAAACTTGCGGATATTTAGACAAAAATAAATACAATGCAGGAGATGGATAGATGGGACTTGAGCTTTTCTCATTTTTCATGGGGAGAGAAACATTCATGCTTTATAAGACTATATAAATCTCTAAAAGTCATAAGTGTCCTTAAAGTATTCAAACTGCTCATCAAATCTCTGTAGAGAAAACCCCTGACATTTTTGATGGATATATTCTGAGACCTCGGCAATCAGCACATTCAATAATGCCCCAAAGCACCTCATTTTACTCATGAAATACAATAAATTATGGCAGGAGAGAGCTATAAACAGTGGGAGGACAACTACATTCAATGACTAGCCATGCATAAAATTCAAACCTAAGCCTCAGCCAGACTGTAAAGGCCTTCCTTGACATGAACTTCCCAGTATAGTACCTCCTGTGTATGTAAAAATGTGAATGTTAAACCCAGGATGGGGACAAGTCTACTAAGTTCACTTATTCCCTTCCCCCAAGCAACTGTTATTTCTCCAGTTCCAGGGGCTGTTTATATTGTAATTCTTCAGCATTTAACACAGTTATTGGTATAGGGGAGACAAACAATACTTGTTTGTTGAACTGCCTACAGATAGCAATGGTTTTAAAAAATAAATTAGACAGAGCTTCTAATTCCACAAATATCTGCATACTTTTGAAATGTCCTAGGAAAAGAAATCATTTTAGAATAGTGTTTCTCGATAGTTTCACCAAAAGAGCCTAATAGAGAGAGGAGAACATACACGCTTAGTAACTTCTTTTAGTTTGATTGGATGTTTTGTTTTATTGGGAGGAAGGAGGTACAGACTTTTTTTAAATGAGGAATTAGGTTTTTTTTTTTTTTTTTTTTTTCAGACGGAGTCTTGCTTTGTCGCCCAGGCTGGAGTGCAGTGGCGCAATCTCGGCTCACTGCAAGCTCCGGCTCCCGGGTTCACGTCATTCTTAGTGGGATACAGGGCCCGCCACCACGCCGGTAATTTTTGTTTTTTAGTAGAGAGGGTTTCACCGTGGTGGCCTGATCGTGATTGTTGGGATTACAAGCGTGAGCCACCGCGCCCGGCCGGAATTAGGTTTAAGAGTCTGCTTAGGCCGGGCGCGGTGGCTCACGCCTGTAATCCCAGCACTTTGGGAGGCCGAGGCGGGCGGATCACGAGGTCAGAAAACTGAGACCATCCCAGTTAACAGGGTGAAACCCCGTCTCTACTAAAAATACAAAAAAATTAGCCGGGCGTGGTGGTGGACGTCTGTAGTCCCAGCTACTCAGGAGGCTGAGGCAGGAGAATGGCGTGAGCCCAGGAGGCGGAGCTTGCAGTGAGCCGAGATTGCGCCACTGCACTCCAGCCTGGGTGACAGAGCAAGACTCCATCTGAAAAAAAAAAAAAAAAAAAAAAAAAAGTCTGCTTAAATTTGTTCATGTAAATTCCTATAAAAATTATAATCTACTTTATAATATATCCATGCTTGTTTTAATATAACAATTCTATTTTAAATTCTTTGCAAGTTAAATTATTTAATAATCCCTCACACAAAAACATTTTTAATTATGATTGACTCTTTAGATGTATAGAAGATGTAAACTATTTCTGCAGTGGGATGGATATTCATGATATGATATTACTAATTATCTGGGGTAGAAGGTGCGTGTCTACAAAATATTTTTTTCAACTTTACTGAGGCATAATTGACAAATAAAAATTTGACATGTTGAAGATATACAGTGTAATGATTTGACATAAGAATACAATGTGAAAATGATTACCACAATCAAATAAATTAACATGTCAATTCCTTCAAATAGTGACTGTGTGTGTGTGGGTGTGTGTGTGTGTATGTTTGTGTATAGGGGGTGTAAGGACACAAACAACATTAAAAGTGCAGCATTCACAACTGAAATCTAGAGGAGTAATGGACTCCTTCAACTAAGACGTTGGCCATCAGCCCAGTGGCTACATTAGGTAAGCACTGTGTTTGGTCTGGCCATTGTTGTTGGCTGGCACACAGCTTTCATATTTTAAGGGGCAATCGGTTTGAAAAGTCAATGTGACTAAGCCACTGTTGAGGCTGGACGTAGTACAAGAACTTAGCAACTATGGTCTGATGTTAACTTTACACTTTTATGTTGCCTGGTCCCTGTGAGTATTTAAGTTTGAAATTTCTGGTTTAGAATCTCCCACCAATGAACACATTTCATACACATAATTTTACAGGCTGAAGTATGTTCACTGAGCTTTTCTAGGTAAGGCATTCTTCCTTGTAACAGAGGATAGAACAAAATAAAAGATATAGTAGTTAAACAGCATATATGATAGTGTTAGAACCAGTACAAGTTATAAATGCTGTCCAATAGCGCAGTATGTAAGTGATAGCTAATAACAATGTTAGAAGGATCTTACAAGACTATACAACATAAATAACTTTTATAATGTAAATTTATTTGCATCTTAAATTTAGGTAGCAGGAATTCAGGAAGAAAATAAATAATCCAAAAGCACAATAAATAATCCAAAATGAAAGGAAAATCTCATAATGGTAGAATATTTGAGTTAGAGAAGTCAATGATGTGTTTAAAAATGTTTTAAACATTTGAAAAACAAGTATTCCATGGAGTAGAATTTTGAGATATGAATGTTTGGATAAATGCTGGGCTAATACTTTTAGTAGCAATTGGTAGAAATTTAGTAAAAACTGAAATAAAAAAGATACACAGAGAATATATTACCTCATGTAAATAAAAAAATTCAGAGTTTTGCACTTTCAGGCATGGCTTGATCAAGAACCTAAGTCCGTGTCATCAAAACCAAGCCTTGTTTCTACCCATCTCTGTTATCTGCTTTTCTCTCTATTGGTCTCATTCTTAAACATAATTTTTTCCCTCATGATGGTAAGATGGCTAGTAAAAGCTTCAAGGTTTACATTTCGAAACCCAAGTTCATGGATTAAGAAAGTAATCTCTCCTCCAAAAGTCTCACAATCGGTTTTGATAAGTTCTGATTGAATCTTTGACCCATTCCTAGAATAAACATTGAGACCCGAGGATGTGATGTTTTGATGGGCCAAGACTGAGTCACATATGCACCCGGAAGCTGGTAGCAAAGTCAACTGTGTTTTGTTACTACATTGGCTGAAAGATGAAGAAAATTAGTATCCCAAAGGGAATACTTTACACTACCAGTAGTAGAAGAAAAGAAGGAGGCTGGGCAGAAAAATAAAACAATATTCACTATTGGTATTAAATTTTAAAAATTCTTCAATGTCAAGCCAAGAAGTTATGGTTTTGTTCCACCTTTAGTAGTAATCAGGGAGAGGATAGGTACTATAATAAAATGTGAATTAAAGAGAGTAAATCAAATAGCAACTGGAAGATTGAATCACAGTGGGATTTACTGGACATTTTCTTTGGCACTTTTTGTCACTTTCCACAAATAAAAGAAGATGGGAAATTACAGGGAATAAATACTGTATGAAAGGATATCATTGACATATCACTCCTGACAGGGCTAAGCTAAAGGTTATGGAGATAAGTAAGTCTGGAATAAAATATTATGAAACTACTTTGTCTTATTTGGTTTTGATTTAAAAGTACACCACGAAAAATGATTTATCTTTTGTCCAGAAGTAATAAATCAAATAGTTTTTAATGGGATAAAAGAGGAAAAAAAAATGGGAGACTCAGAGGAGTGAGACAGTTATTTGTCAAAATGTGAACGTAAGCAATAATTCTGCAAATTATCTTTCCCCAGTTGGCTGTTTTCATTACATAGTGTTTGGTTGAAAAACAAAGCAAATTTGTGTGGTTAAAAGTGAGCATTATGACAGCAGAAAGTAATGATGAGATAGAACAATTGTAGCAAGTAGAAAAGAAACTTAGCTTTGTACTCAGACAACTTCTTAAATGGAAAGGCTTAGAGGGAAATGGAAAATTACTCCTGCCAACTTTATGTCTAACAGAGACTGACTATTTTTCTTTGAGGTTCTTATCATGTAAGGGGCTCAGAAATACCTTCAATGCATGAGTTAATAAAAAAGGATGAGAAGCCACCCTAAGGAAAAAATAGGTACAACAATACTGCTGAATGCTAAATTTCAGCATACTGTCTAGAGGACTTTAAGAATTTCTTATTACTCATAACTTTTAACTTACGTTTTGAAGGCATTAATGACTTTTCCATGTACTGCATCTGCCTTAAACAAGTCTTTGATTCTATCACAGGTTTATGAATTCCCTGATGCCCCCAACTGAGCTGTTTCATCATCTGCCTCAACTGAATATCAGCACAGAAAAGACTTTATATTCAAACATGACCCACTACTGGGAGAAAATATATTATAGACTCAGAAATCTTGTGTTATTCTTTTATGGAAATATTGAGGGTTTTTTTTTTTTTTGCTGCATTATCAAGTGCTAAACTTCTAGATGATGAAAAACATATTGACAACAATAACTGTTGAATCCTAATGCGCATCAGCTAAAGTGATAACAGGAAAACCAAGAACCCAAAGGAATGTCCCAGAGGCAAAAGGAAGCAATTGTTACCAAAAGGAAAACACAAACAACGTAAGTGTCCCAAGTAAACAACAAGGTAAGAGTAGGGTGAGGGCAATAACCAACCACATGAAGGTTATTGGGTTTTGACAAAAGCTGTTTCAATGGAGTTTAGGACAAAAGCTAGACTTTAACAAGTTGAGGGTGAGTGGAAGTGAAGAACTGGAGACATGTTTGTAGAGAGAACTAGTTCTAGAAGTTACGCTTTAAATAAAGGCTAGAGAAATAGGACGGATGCAGAAAAGACAGGTGTGATCAAGGGAAGGATATATTTTGTTTTTGTTGAAGTTTTGTCATTTATTATTGCCTTTTCTAGATGGAGGAGGTAAAAGCCTTTTGGATTTGCATAGAAATGATCCAGGAGATAGAGGGAAGGTTCAGAAGAGAGGAAAGATAACCAGTGTAGGAAGTGCTTGAAGAGGTTGTAACAGGTGGAAGAAAAAAGGATGAGCATGATGCAGGGAAAGTTAGACTTTGTGGTGGAAAAATACAGGAGAAAATGGAAGATGGTTTGCTTTTCTCATGCATTTAAAGAAAGGTGATAAGCTGCGTGTGAGGAATATAGAAGAGGGAAAAGAAAAGAAGTTAGAGATAGCTATATATCTTCAGATGGTAACATCCGTATAAATAAAAATAAGAAACCAAGACGGATTCTTGTAGAAAACATAATGATCTACCTCTTCACATATTTAGTTGGCAGTACCTGAGTGACTTCCAGGTAGAGCTAGCCAGTCAGCTCTAGAAATGAAATATGACATTGCAAGAGAATTATCAAGACTAGAAATCCAGATTTGTGACTATCCAGGCAAAGATAACAGTTGAAGCCATAGCATTTGATGATACAGACAAAGAAGAACATAAGGAAAGAGTAGAAAAGGTGAGCAAGAACACAGCCTTGGGAAATGTCTATACTTAGGGAACAGAAGCAAAAATTTGACTCAAAGGAGACAGAACAGCAGGACCTTGAAAGCTAAGGGGAAGTTTCCTTTAGAATAGTGACACAACAGGGGAACCACACAATAAACCGCAAATTCTAAAGAAATGTAGAACAAGTAAAGTCCACTGGATTTAGCAAGTGGAGGGTCATTTCAAGAAAGATTTTTCAGTACACAGACAAGGCTAATATGCCCAGACTCCATGGATTAGGCAATAAATGAGAGGAGTAACAACTGTAAACTTCTTTTGAAAAGTTTGGCCCTCAATGGAATGGAACAGTTAGCATAGCAGTTTGAGAAAAAAAGCAGAATCAAATAATTGTTAAGAAATTGGAATGAAAAACTTTACCACGTGTATAGGGTGAAGTGTCCAGTGGAAAAAGATAAATTAAAAACAATAGTAACCTTAAAAAAGAACAAGATCATGCCATTTGCAACAGTATGGGTGAACATGGAGAACATCATACAAAGTGAAACAAGCCAGGCCCAGAAATGAAAATACTGCATAGTCTCACTTATATATAGAATCTTAAAAAAAAAAAAAAAAAAAAGCCAATTACATAGAAAAGAGAATGAAACAGTGGTTATCAGGGCTGACAGGTGTGGGCAGGGTAGGGGAGAAAAGAGAGCTGTAAGTCAAAGGGTACAAAACTGCAGAAATATAAGATAAATACATCTAAAGATCTAATGTACAACATGAGGATTATAATTATAATATTGTATACTGAAAATTCGCTAAGAGAGTAGCTTTTAGGGGCTCTTACCACACACACACACAAGGGTAACTATGCAAGATGATAGATATGTTAATGTACTTGACTATAGTCACAATTTTCCTATGTGTAATTATATCAAAATATCATGTTGTGTACCTGAATACTGACAATTTTAAAAAAGAGAAGGCCCTAGTAAGAATGAGATCTTTGACAGATGGAAGGCTTCCGTCCATTCCTACAAGACATGGGTTGGCTCCATCTTCACCTGCAATCTCATCTCATTGCCCTGCTCCCTCATTAGATGCCCCATTAATGCTGCTGAACTCATCAAGTCAGTGTCAGATTCAGGATACAGTCTATATTGTCCTTGGCCTGGATGCTCCTCACACCTAGAGTCTCATTTCAAATGTGCTCTTCTTCCAAAGATCTTTTCTGATCACACTCTCTGAAGCAGCCTGCCCAGAAATCATATACTATCACAGTACCATGTATTTCCTTCATATAACTTATCACAATAGGAAATACCCTGCTTTCTTCTTTGTTATCGCTAAGCTCCACATTGGGGAGGAAGCATCTACTTCATTCAGCAATATAATGTCCCTACTTGACATTCTAATATGCGATAAATAATATTTATAAGACAAATAAATAAAGGTAGAGAAATGAGAATTACACAACCAGGAAGAATTTCCCTTTAGAAATAAAGAGCGACATGTTCTATCTGTGAGATGGTTGGTAATGAGTAGAGTTAAGAAAAATTTTGCAATACAGAGGAACAATTTTGAAGTAACTCAATTTATTAAGATAAGAGGGAAGGTTATCTGCTGAAATAATACCCCTAGTATCACCACTGCACTAACATTTCGGGATCACTTATGATTTACTAGATAAAATATTCAGGACTTTACGGCAGTATCCCACTTAATCCTCACAACAGCCTCGTGGGGTAAGCCATAGTTAACCACATTTTACAAATAGGCAACTAAGACTTAGGGAGGAAAAGAAATATAGCTATGGTCACATGGTGGGGAAGAGGCCAAGTCAGGACTAAAATCCAGGCTTGCCCTAAATCTCACACTTTTACCTTTGTTGTTGGATTATCAGGTGTAAGGGACACCAGGTTGGACTTTGAAATATAAGACAGTAGAAAACTTGGGCATAACTGCACACGAGTGTGTATTTGGAGTCCAGTTAAGGTGAATGAGAGCTTTTGAGCGGCTCTTAGGGATTAGTACTGTGTCACGTTAGTGAATCGGGGTTATATTTCCCTGAATTCCCTTCTCTGCGTAGTTCTGGCCACAAACAATTTGTGTGAGTTGGAAAGGGGGAGAAGAGCATCATCTTAATTCTTTGTCATCTGAAAGTCAGAGCAGGGCACCAGTTGTCCCAAGTTGTCCCTGACCTATGGCTCCTGTTGGTTTGGGAAGCTGCTGAGCCCTCATGCCCCTGCGCATGCTGGATTTCCTCCTCCACGTTCTCCAAATCCTAAGTCACCAAGTACTACCCCTGGGGCATCTACCCAGCGTGGGGCTTCTCCAGCCATTCCGTCTCCTTCTCTAGCATCTCCACCTCCTAGGCCAGTGCATATTTAGTTCTATGACATAGAAAACCAGCATCGCTTGCAGGTGGCATAGATCATCAAAGTTGGAGGTTTGGTGGTGCTTTGAGATGGCCATGGATTCCAGCCTCTCTCACTGGTTGGTTCCAGTTTGTTCATGCTCACTCCTGTTCTTTTTTCATTATCCCTTCCTCACCAGTCCACCCACCCTGCTGACTTCAGCCTCAGCACAAGCACAGAAGCAACCAGCATAGCTAATCTGTTTAGCTAGCCTCACAACTGCATTCATCAAAGCCTCATGAGAAATTTCTTATATCACTCAGTGTTTTTTTTTTCCTAAAATTGAGCCCTCAGGGGCAAAAGAGGCCTAGTTCATGTAAGACAGTTTGACTATGAAATGGAGCCCACTGACACTTGTGCTACTATCCAACAATGATTTAAAAATACAAAGCCGGGCATAGTGGCTCAGGCCTGTAATCCCAGCACTTTGGCAGGCCGAGGCGGGCAGATCACCTGAGGTCAGGAGTTTGAGAACAGCCTGGCCAACATGGCGAAACCCTGTCTCTACTAAAAACACAAAATTAGCCGGGTGTGGTGGCGTGCACCTGTAATCCCAGCTACTTGGGAGGTTGAGGCAGGAGAATTGATGAACTGGGGAGGCAGAGGTTGCAGTGAGCAGAGATTGTGCCATTGCACTCCAACCTGGGTAAAAAAGAGCAAAACTCCATCTCAAAATAATAATAATAATAATAATACAAATAATAAATGAGTACACAGAAAAGTTATGTGAGGGGATTGGAAATACAAATGCAGTTAAGGACAAGTGAGTTAAGGAATTCTGTGTACATCTCTTTGTAGCCCTTTGGATGTGAGCTCCCTTGGGTATATGTATCACCTCTGAGAAGCCCACCCTGACTCTGAGCTGGGTTAGATGTTTCTGCTGTGGTCCATGTTAGGACCCTGTGCTCATCTTTATGGAAATCCTCATATGCTAAACTCAGGCTGCATACTTATTTTTCTGTTTCTGTAGCTTACACATCATTCTTCTCTAGCACCTATCTCAGTATTTCTAAAGGGAGAGAGTGAAGAAGGGATTTCTGTTTTATTCATTTCACAGTCCTTCTATATTACCTTGTAGAGTACTATGCACCTAGTAGGTACTCATACAGTTTTGTAATAAATTAGACATATCCAGAAATTAAATTAACAACAAGATTTTGTTTCATATATTACAGCCGTTTCTTTATATGTTATTACTTTCCACATGATACTCTGCTCACAGTACCCTTTTTAAAAGTCCTTGGTTATTTTCTAAACTTTCTTCTTAAATGTTTTCTAATTCTCATTGAACATCAAAGTCAATTATGTGTAACTCATTTAATTAACTTGGCAATGAAAATGCAGTGAATAAACAGTCAGCAGAAAAAAATAAATATGCTATAAAAGAAGGATTTACATTTATATTTTGTACAAAGTAAATATAGTAAACATTGTATAGATAAAATGGAATGCATGGCAGGCAAGACATCTGCAAATTTCACTAGTGCATTAAGTAAAATTAGAAAATCATCCATTATAGCAAACTAATTGTACATATGTATATGCTATTTATATAATCACAGGAGTCCAAAGTGTGAAAATATTATAATTCTAGTTTAATGATATGAATTTATGACCACCTTATATGTGATTTTTCTAGTAGAATTAAACAGAAACTAGTAGTCTAGGTGAGATCTCAATGCTATTCAGTTATCTTTCTACATAAATGTATAAAGTACGTATCATCATGAATTTAACTACTTATTGTTAAATATGTAATATTTTATTTTCCATCCACAAATTGAAAATGCATTGTTCACTCTTTTCCCCGATTTAAATCTAGATATCGCAAGTGATAGATTCTTAATATTAGGAGTAATCATATAACAAAAGGTGCAACTTGTGAGACTATATTGAATTGACCAACTGAGGTAACTTGGAAGAAAAAACACCTGAAATTATGTAGATGGAAAAATACACACACACACACACGGGAGAATATGGAGAATATATACATGAATACATATATGATTTGCAAGATGGGGCCCAAAGAAGCATCCAAATAAAACCTGACATCTATGTAGAGGGGAATGATAGAAACTTCTCAGGTTGGTTCCCTAGAGAATTACCTGCAGGTTTTCTGTGGCCTGCCTTATGTAATTGGGGAAATAATTCCTTGCTCTGCCTGTAGAATTTGTTCCTAGTTCGTGACCTAAACATAGTGCTCTCCAAGTGGAGTACATTATTTTTCTGGAAAAGATCCACTGAGTCAGTAATGGAGCTGTGGAGAGTAAAGTGAGCCAAAGTAACTCCAAACCTACAAAAGAGATTCAGAGAAAAAATAAAGGGAGCTCCAACCAGGAGCAAAAGTCTTTTTTGCCCAAGTAAGAAGTCTTTTTTCATGAAAAAAGACTTCTTACTTGGGCAATTACAAGAATCTTGAATAGACCTGCCTACTGCAGAGTCAACGCCCATGAAGACAGCCCTGCCAATGATTAGACTTTCTACTTACACAGAGAACACAGCAGCCTTTCCTTTTAGTAATGCAGTCTTTTAGCTAAATAGAACTACATACCTGGAAAGAAAACTTCTACTAGTTATCCACAAAAATAGACATAAATAATAAACCAAAAATTACAAAATATTTGACATGAAATTGAAAGATGATAATGAACACAGAAGACAATTAGTATAAGAGGAAATAGGTGCAATGAAAGAGACAGAAGAAAATTTAAGATTCTAACTAGTGTCTTTAGTAGGATCAACATCATGTTGTACACCTAAAAAACATAAGCTAACATGAAATTAAAGAATTCAGAGAAATAGAAATAGTTCTTGAAATTTAAATATATTGTTTGTAGGACATTTCTGCTTCCAGTTATAATAACGTAGCTTGTACCATTTTGATTTTCCCAATGAAAACTATCAAGGAAGTGGTATAAAGTATAGAAATGACTCTGAAAGCACTGAAGAGCCAGCACATGGGTGCCAAACCCTGGAGAGAAGCGGCTCTCCCTGAGTTGAGCCCTACTTTCTACACACTGCTTTTCTCTTTGGGGAATTTATGTTCTGTGGCTGAAAAACAGAACAATGCACATCTTCTAGGAGGCAAGAAATGATTTAAAATGCTGCCAGGAACTCTAGGGCAGAAGACAAAAACTAGAGTTTAGAGATCGAGGGTAACCAAGGACTTATTAAAGAGAGAAGAGGGCACAAAGAAGTTAGTCAAATACTGAACACATATTTTTATACTGAGGCATTTGCTAATTTTTAAACTGCACAGAGAAGTTAAGAAATCATGTAGAAAGTGGCCATGGTAGACTTTTTGGCAGTACCATAATATTGCACAAAAAAATTGTAATTCATTATCCACCAAGGAGGAGAATCCTAGTAAATAATCCAGGCTCACATTTGGAACATCTAGAGGATTACATGCTCAGATTAAAAATAAGACTTACAAACACTGCCATACAGTTTAAAAATGTCCCAATTCTTATTGGACTCAGGCAATCCATTCTCTTGCTGCCTTCTGGAGAATAAAGTGAATTCTCTCTCCTGAGGAAGAAAAAAAGCCATTCATATTCTTGATAATTTTTATACCCAATATCTGGCATTTAAGAAACACCAGGCATACTAACTGAATGAGTAAAAACATGCATATGCTTATATTCACAAGTAAATAAATGAATAAATGGATAACATATATACGTATATATGCAGAAAGAGATAGCAAGAGTGGACACAAATAGAAATACAGATGATACAGATATTGTAGTGATCAGACTTTAATTAAAACTCACTGTCATTATTTCAAGAAAATGGATGAGGAAAATATAGGAATTCACTGAGAATTAAGAATCTGTATTAAAAAATCCAAGTGGAAACTAGAGAAATAAATCTCAAAATATCTGAAATTAATAGATCAATAAATTAGTTTAACTGCAGGTAACTGAAAAAAGGAATACAAGAACTAAAAACACGCTTGTAATCCCAGCACTTTGGGAGGCCGAGGTGGGCGGATCACGAGGTCGGGAGATCGAGACCACGGTGAAACCCCGTCTCTACTAAAAATACAAAAAATTAGCCGGGCGTGGTGGCGGGCGCCTGTAGTCCCAGCTACTCGGAGAGGCTGAGGCAGGAGAATGGCGTGAACCCAGGAGGCGGAGCTTGCAGTGAGCCGAGATTGCGCCACTGCACTCCAGGCTGGGCGATAGAGCGAGACTCCGTCTCAAAAAAAAAAAAAGAACTAAAAAATAAGTCATCAGAAAATATTCAGAACTAACATGGAGAGCAGAAAAGACAGAAGATACATACATACAAGAATGTAAGAGACTTATGAAGATATGATGAGATATGATGAAGATATTTAACATATCCATAATTTGAGTCTCAGAAATGGCAAAGAAAAAAGAATGGCAAAAGCCATGCTTCATATGATGATGCCTATGATTTTCCAAAATGATGAAAGATAGCAATCTGCAGAATCGAGAAGTGCCAGGAACCTAAACAGAATTTGCTTCCTAGGAATAGAAAGTAAGTGACAAATAGGATGTCTAATAGATTAGTACGGTTTAAAATTAAAGATAAAGATAAATTCTTAAATACAGGTAAGGAAAAACACACCTATTATCTTTTAAGAAGGAACATTAAGACTGAGTATTGGTCAGGCGCGGTGGACCATGCTTGTAATCCCAGCACTTTGGGAGGCCGAGACAGGCAGATCATGAGGTCAGCAGATGGAAACCATCCTAGCTAACGTGGTGAAACCCCGCCTCTACTAAAAATACAAAAAAATTAGCCGGGCGTGGTGGTGGGCGCCTGTAGTCCCAGCTACTCGGGAGGCTGAGGCAGGAGAATGGCGTGTACCTGGGAGGCGGAGCTTGTGGTGAGCTGAGATCACGCCACTGCACTCCAGCCTGGGTGACAGAGCGAGACTCCGTCTCAAAAAATAAATAAAAATAAATAAAATTTTTAAAAAAGGACTGAGTGTTGACATCTCAACATAAAAAAATAGAAATATTACCTTTAATTGAAAGCAAATACTTGCCATCCCAAGCACGCAGATTCAATGAAATAACATTTCCTGGCAAACAAAAACTAAGAAAATTTTTCTTTATTAATCATATTCCAAAGAAAAAAAATGAAGTATTTCAGGGAAAAGAAAATTGTTTTATAGAGAAAACTAGAAATAGAGGAAAGAATAAATAGAAATTGAGAAGATAATTATGTGAGTAAATCTAATTGCAAATTTACTCTACAAAATACTAATAATGTCTACTGGAGTTTAAAATATATGTAGAATTAAAATACATGATGACAATAACAGAAACGGCAGAAGGATGAGAAATGGAATTGTCTTAAAAATGACCATTAGTTTATACTAAAATATATTAATTCAAGAATGAATTTTTTAATATCTAGAAAGCCAATGAAAGAAGAGAAAGCAAACATATAAGTAATAACATAATAGAAGACAATGAAAAAATAAAAACACTTCATACAAAAGAAGGCCAAAAAAAGAAAATAAACATTAAGGGACTGAAACTGAATAATATGTGTATATAATAGGCTAAATACTGCAAACAAAACACTGATTTTCTTACTAGAACAATAAAATCACAAAAACAAACTTTGTGCCTAAGAAAATATACATTTCAAGTAAGAGGGAAAAAGAGACTAAAGTAATAAAATGTAAAATGATGTATACTATGCAATGGCAACATGGACAACAGCAAGCTGATTTAGTTATATTAATATAAATCCAGTAAACCTTAAGGTCCAAAGCATTAGTAGAGATGAAAAAGCACATTTCATTCATTGTGTAATAGACAGTGTATTTGTTTTCTATTATCATATAACAAGTTACCACAAATACAGCAGCTTAAAACAATACACATGTATTCTCTCACAGTTTCCATAGAGTAAGAGTCCAGAAATGGCTTAGCTGGGTTCTTTGCTCTGAGGTCCCACCACGTTGCAATTAAGTTCTTGGCTGGACTACATTCTCATTTCATCAATGAGACCGAAGAAGAAAAATGATAGTCTTTGACTGTCTGGAAATGTTATTTTACTGAATATGGGTTTCTGGGTTGACAGATATTGTATTCCATTGAAAGTGCCATTTTGTTGTCCTCTGGCTAGGTAAGAATCTACTCATCTAGATTGTTGACAGTTTATTTCCTTGTGGCTGTATGATGGAAGGCTTGGCTTCCTGCATGCTATTAGCTGGAGGTTGCCCTCAGGTCTTGCCTTCTTCATGGGCAGTTGACTGCATGGCTGTTTGCTTCTTTAAGGCCATCAAGAGAACTTTCCCTGTTCAGCTAAAACAGATTCTTATAAAACAATGTAATCGTGGGGTGTGTGATGGTTAATACTGTGTGTCAACTTGATTGGATTGAAGGATGCAATATTGATCCTGGGTGTGTCTGTGAGGGTGTTGCCAAAGGAGATTAACATTTGAGTCAATAGACTGGGAAAGGCAGACCCACCTGTAATCTAGGTGGGCACATAATTCTAGCTGCCAGTGTGGCTAGAATATAAGCAGGAAGAAAAATGTGAAGAAGAGAGACTGGCCTAACCTCCCAGCCTACATCTTTCTCCCGTGTTGGATGTTTCTTGCCCTCAAACAGCAGACTCCAAGTTCTTCACTTTTGAGACTCAGACTGTCTCTCCTTGCTCCTCAAGCTTGCTGTCTCCTATTGTGGGACCTTGTGATTGTGTAAGTTAATACTTAATAAACTCTCCTTCACACATATATATATATATATGTATATATGTATGTATGTGTGTTTGCGCGTGTGTGTGTATTAGCTCTTTCCCTCTAGGGAACACTGACTAATACGGGGTGACCATCTTTGCAGTATTTTTGGGCTAGAAGCAAGTCATGGGTTCATCTTTGTCTTAGTTTGTTTTCTGATGCTCCAACAGAATACCCAAAACTGGGTCACTGATTAAAAAAAAGAAATGTATTCCTTATAGTTCTGGAGGCTGGGAAGTCCACGGTCAAGGGACCAAATCTGGTGAGGGGCTTCTTGCTGGACCCTCTACAGAGTGTCAAGGAGGCACAGGGCATCACATGGTAAGGGGGCTGAGTGTAGTAGCTCAGGTCTTTCTCCTCCTATAAAACCACTAATACCCCACCCTCAGGAACTCATCGAATCCTTAGGATTACCTCCCAAAGGTCCCACCTCTTAATACTGCTACAATGGGGATTAAGTTTGGACATGAGTTTCTGAGGGGACAAACATTCAAACATAGTACACCTCAAGGAGGGTGGGTGGATTATACAGGGCATCACGGTAGGGGATGGATAAGGATATTTTTTCAAATGGATGTGAATTGTTAAAATTAGACTTGCTGGCTTGTAAAATAATCCTCAAAGAATATAAAAGCATTGAAAATAAATATTGTCTCTGAATATTAAGTTAAATAATAATAACGTGAAATATTATTATAATGTGGAGAAGGTGGTAAAAAGCATAAGAGGGTAATGAGGACAAAGAGGCAGAGGGGAAAAGAAGCTCCCTAAATTCTTGAAAAAAGCACATGTCTAAAGAACAAATGGATCACAGAAAAATAAAGTGTAAATTAGAAAATATTTTGCACTGAATTAAATTGAAAATGCAACATATCCAAGTTGTGAAATACAGGGACAATCCTTCTTTGAGGGATATTTACCACCCTAAATGCATACATTATGGAGAAAAGGCTGAATATTATTCATCTTAGTTTCCATCATGAGAAAGTATAAAAAGAATAGTAAACAAACACATAGAAGGTATAACAAAGGAAATAATAATGGTAAGGGTTGAAATTCATAAAATAGAAAACCATAATAGAAAAACGTGATCACTTTCATGTTATACACTTGAATTTATAAAGTGCTGGTAAATTATTTTTAATGATTTGAGTGCATGTTTTAAACCTCTAAGACCAGAGCATAGTCACAGCATTTCTTTTAAATTATGCACTAACAAAATGCTATATAACTGGTCCTCTGTCCAAGATCTCCTGGACATTGTAAGAGATTTAACCAAAATCTTGCTCTTCCATAATCTTACTCTGTGAAATAGAGGAATTTGTGTGCCTTATATTTAGAAGTGTGTTCTTTAAAAGAGTGTACAGGGCTAAAAGAGTATTTAAATTAATATGTAGCTTTCCACCATCTGTACTGAAATTGTAGAGTTGAGTTTTGTTAAGAGAGCAATTGCAAATCATATCTGTATAGGAAAATAGCTAAATGTCATTCTCCATCACTTTGTTTTAGTTTACTGCTTCCATGTGCAATCCTAAGAATTCTTTGCTGGGACAACTAACTGTATATTTATTAGTGACCTCCAGTCCAAATATAAGAAACTATCATGTTTCATGGGAAAATAATCTTATAATCCACTTAAAGTGAAACTTTATCACACAAATAGTACACTTATTTTCTAACCAAATACTTGATAGGTTATGCTACTCCAGTGTAGGTGGCCATTCCTAACTTGTTTGTGCCTGAAGATGGACTTGATTCAAATGGTTTACATATTTAGTAGGTAAGAAATATGTTACAGTACCCCACCTTTAAATTATTTATTAGCCCTAATTGTGCTTGGTTTCAGACAAAATTAACCCCTTTTTCCTGTGTATCTTTGAAGTGGCAGATAAGGGGAAGCATCAGACTGATATCAATGTTAGAGAATGTTCTTACATGTTCCTATTTTGTAGTTATCTGTTCCATTTGACATAGTAGGAGGTACATTCTCTTTCTACTCATGCATGGAGAAGGATGTTTTCGGACATTATCAACTGAGATGAGTGGGAAACCTACTTCTCATTTGTGGCTTACAGAACTATCATCATTTCAGAACTATGATGCTTTTCTTCTCAAAGCTTGTGTTAAGTATATAGTAAACAGATTCATTCATGATAATTGTCCTTGACTATTGACCTGAAAAGACTAGCGGGATGCCTTTTGCTTCCCTAATTTTAAGAACCAGCGATTGATGTCAAATCCATTAATTTATTTAAACTCTTCTTAACCTTTGTTTTATAATCTGTTCCCTGGTTTATAACTGCATATTTGCCATCATTTGCAAAAAGCTACCAAAAATCCATAAATAAATATGGAATACATTCATAAGTACATACATTCTTTTGGTAAAATGATATTTTAAGAGTTTAGGCTTCATTAATAGAACTGTTCTCATTCTTTGTACTGCATTAATTGGTCATTGACTGGTCATCCAATTACTATTTTTGCTTTCAGTCCAAAATAGCTAGACCCTTGTATATAGAAGTGGTATTTTGGTTTTTAATCGGATTTGGTTTCATCAAAAGAAGCAAGAATGGGCCTGATGTCTTTAAAAGCATAGCTGACAATGATAGCTTCTCAAGTTGTGAAACAAAAATAAGACATAATGGAAAAAAAAAAAAAGAATATAGAGTCCTATGACAGGAATAAGTTTGTGGCAACTAAAAGATGCCCCAACAATGACTTGGGGTTCTATTAATATTCTCTTTCCTCATCTGGGTGGTGGTTGTGTAAGTGTGTGATTTTAACTTGATAAAAATATTTTGAGCTAGACACTACATTTTTTTTACATTATATATATATGTTGTGCTTCAATAAAATTATGTAAAACTGTAATAAAATAATAAACATAATGAATAAAGCAATAAAAATCATTACAATTGAAAAAAGTGACATATCAATGATTATTATATTGTTTTTAAATGTCCCAGTTGATTACTCTAAACTAACATAAACCTTTAAATTTAAAAAGTTAAATAAAATGAAAATGCCTAGAAAAATATCAAATCTCCCCCCTCTCCCACAATAAGAAATTGAAATCCTTTCAAGAAATTTAACTGAAAATAAAATCACAAAAGTCATCACATCTGTAATCACAGAACTTTGGGAGGCTGAGGCAGGCAGATCACGAGGTCAAGAGATCGAGACCATCCTGGCCAACATGGTGAAACCCTGTCTCTACTAAAAATACAAAAATTACCTGGGTGTGGTGGTGCATGCCTGTAATCCCAGCTACTTGTGAGGCTGAGGCAGAAGAATCACTCAAACCGGGAGGCAGAGGCTGCAGTGAGCCAAGATTGTGCCACCATACTCCAGCCTGGTGACAGAGACAGACTCCGTCTCAAAAAAAAAAAAAAAAAAAAAGTCATCAGGTCCAGGTTTATAGCAAAATTTTATGGAATCTCCAAAATTTGGTACATGCTTCAAAAAATAAGGAGGAAAAGCCAACCCCTCTCTGATTTATTTTGTTCGTCCAGGAACACTTTGAAAGCAAAATTAAACAAAGAAAATAAACATATGTAGACCAAACTCACTTGTAAAGATTCAAGTAATTTTTTTTTTTTTGAGACAGGGTCTCACTCTGTTGCCCAGGTTGGAGTGCAGTGGTGAAATTCAACCTTTTGGGCTCAAGTGGTCCTCCCACCTCAGCCTCCTGAGTAGCTGGGACTACAAGCAGGCCTGGCTAATTTTTCTATTTTTTATAGTGACAGGGTTTTGCCATATTTCCCAGGCTGGTCTTGAACTCCTGGGATCAAGTGATCCTCCTGCCTTGGCATCCCAAAATGCTGGGATTAAAGGTGTGAGCCACTGTGCCCGGCCCTCAAGTAAATTTTAAAAATTTATTTGTGCTAAAGGAAGTCTAAAACCCTCATACTGAAAAAAGTCAACTGGATATAAGACAAGATAAGTTAGTAAAAATGCCTACACTAAAATTTTATCTAGAACAAATTCTAAGAATACTGAGAAATATTTTATCAATATTGAATATTGAATAACATATTAATTCTAAGAATACTGAGAAAATTGTAGAATTTATGGGAAGATAAAATGCAAGTTAACCTACAAAAGTAAATATATACCCTTCAGGATTGAATACCTATAAGAATATTAAGTCACATTATTATTAATCTAGAATTCAGTTCTTAGGTATACTGGCAATCAAGTGTGAAGCTAAAATAAGTGTATTTTTAGAAATTCGATCGTTCAGGAAATTTATAATTTAAAAATAATATTTGAGTCTGGGCGCGGTGGCTCACGCCTGTAATCCCAGCACTTTGGGAGGCTGAGGCAGGCGGATCATGAGGTCAGGAGATCGAGACCATCCTGGCTAACACGGTGAAATCCCATCTCTACTAAAAATACAAAAAATTAGCCGGGTGTGGTGGCAGACGCTTGTAGTCCCAGCTACTCAGGAGGCTGAGGCAGGAGAATGGCATGAACCCGGGAGGCGGAGCTCGCAGTGAGCCGAGATAGTGCCACTGCACTCCAGCCTGGGTGACAGAGTGAGATTCCGTCTCAAAAAATAAATAAATAAATAAATAAAATAATAATAATATTTGAGACTCTAGTGAGAGGAATCCTGGAAAGACTAGGTAAATAAATATTCACGCAATACCAAATATATATTTGTATATTCCAGATCGTCAGCTTTACAGGAGATGTAGGGGAAAAAAAAACCAGTCTAAATTAGAAGGGGAAATCAGTCAGAAAGATTTCATCAGACAAATGAAAATATTAATATTCTAGCAGATCATATGTATGACTAAGTAGGTGTTTCTTCAACAAGATTAAATAAAATTGGAAGCCATTGTTAAAAACAAAACGCATCCACAAACAAAAAAACAAAAAACAAAATGAAACAGAAAACGCCAAGACAGTCATGGTTCTAAGATGAAACAAACAAAACTGTTACATGACAGATTAAGAAGAGCCATTTCATACTTATTTTGTGTCTTAGGATCACTTTTCAATTTCTGCAGATACTATTGTACTTCTTGTTAGGAATAACACTCAAAAAATAATAATACTCTTAGCATTGCTAATGTACTTGAGTTTTTAGAATCAGCTTAGAGCAAAGTGTCAAATGATTATTTATAATTACAGAAGAGAGATAAGGAAAAACTTATCATTTCCTTTTTTCAGATGTCAGGAAGTTGACAGAAAGTGTTTAAATTTGAATCTTCAAGAAATAATTCTAACTGTTGAAGTATAGTACTTATGCTTATAAATAGAATAAACTACTACTACTAACAATAGCAACAATAATAAAATAATAAATAATAACAGTGTGGATGAGAGAAGGAAGATGGGAAATAAGCTAAGTTTATTAAGTCTCTTATCTTTTCCAGCAGGGCAATAGCATATATTGAAAACTGTGAATACATCAAATGACCAGAAGTTTCTGTATATTCTTTATTGTCACAGTAACCAGCACTGGAAATAAATGATCCTTTCTGGGGAATAGGAATGAAATGAGCTTGGAGGGAATATATTACTTCTACTTTTGTAAACTTCAATATTGCTTAAATCTCCTATTTTACACATCTCCAAATGAAATTAATGAAAACAAATAAATAATTATAACCTGAATTTATCTACTTACTATTTTCCTCCTGATGTTTAAATCCTCTCTAAGATACTTGAAGCACTAGAATACCTCTATTTAAATGAGTGACAGGTAACTCTATACTTTATGAGACAGACACAGAACTATATTTTTCTGTACGTCTGATAAAGGGTCTTCTTTTCTTTCTTTTCCTTTTTACATAGCCATATCTTAGTCTTCACATCTTCCACGTACAGTAAACTCCATGTTGCTACCATCTTTCACGTTTTCTGTTAGGCTCTGCCTCCCAGATTCTTTCCTTTTGGAATATTCAAATTTTACTTCCAAGTGTGGGCATCTCTTATTGTATTCTTTTCCCTTTTTAGCTGAGGAAATTAAATACAAAATGGCTGAGATAGCAAAGCTTCAGTTTACTGGTTAACAGCTGTGACTCTCAAGTTAGACTGGTGTTGTTAAAACGCCAGCTCTGTTTACCTTGCTGAGCCCATTTCTTTACCAGCCTAATTGGTCCTAATTGATCCTAAATTGGTCCTAATTATGCATGAGAACTATCTCATAACTCTTGCTATGATGTTGTAAGGTAAATAGTTAATAGGTAAAGTATGTGTCTGAAATTGCAGAGCGAATTAATCTTTTCTTTTGGAATATCATATCCAATAAGATATAGAATATCGTATATATTAGATATAAGATATAAATCGTATATATATAATCTAATATGTATACCCAATATACTGGATAATATATTCAATAGGCATTTTTCATTATTTTTTCCTAGAGGACATGGGTTCAACATTAGAAAACAATAACCATGACATATTGACTAATCATACAAGATGCTCAGTGAGTATGTCCCAAAAGAGAAAAACTCAATATTCATTTGATCTACTTTCCACTTTCTTTTCCTGTGTTTCCTCTTTTCACCCCAGGCTTAGGGAAATGGAGGAAAGAACTGCTTTTCGTGCTTAGGCTGGTTTTCTTTTGAACAGACTCAATGGATCCAGGGGACTCTCTTTGCATTGGAAGGACCTCAGAGGGTTCTCTAGGAAACTTCCTAGTGGAAGGATGAGAAAGCTGAGGCTTTCCTCATCACGTGGCATCCACAGGACACCACTCAAAGCTGCCATATCTGTTACCAATTTTCAATACTTACTTCAGCTTCTAATATAGCCACTGCCTAAAATATTAATTCAAATTATTAAAAAACAAAACAAAATGAGGACTTTTGTAGCAAAAATTATCACAATTTGAATACGAATTTGTGGTTTTAATTTTTTACTCACCCTTTTGAAAAACTGATGAAAGATCAAGACTCCCTTCCTACAGAAGAAACTCAAACACATATACATACAATTTTGCTTACAGTTTCAGGGAGTTAGGAAATCCTTTTAGCTCATCTCTAGACCTCAGGTTAAAAACCCATGACCTACAAATCTAAAAGCAGGTGTTTGTGTGTATTCATGTTTAGCATCTATCAGATAAAAACATCTAGTGCAGATGTTTTTATCTGTATTAAAATGAAGATAAATACTTCATTTATCTTGAATGGCACAAAGGGTTTTATAATATCTAGTTAATGGACAGAAACGTCAAGGTGGCTTGATCTAAGGGGAGAAGCACATTAGAAATGCATCAGTTGATGTTAATGGCCTTCTGGATCTCAACAGAAAAAACAGAATGGTGAATGCAAACCGTTTCGGTTTAATACCACCATGTACATTTTGGTCCCATGTATATCTTGGCCTTTTGGTCTCATTTATCTCACTAGACTTAAAACATCCTTCTGCTCTCACATGATAGCTTGTTAATAAATATTAAATAACTTGCAGACAGTTTTAGAAAAATGCCAGTGAGATTCAGAAATGATACTGAACTTTGTTCCCTACCTTAGAAATTTTAGAAAATTAAAGTAAAGCCAACTTGTTAGTGCTTTTTTTTTCTTTATCATTATTTTAGTTTGATTGGTTTCAGAAGAGTCAGGGAAAACATAAATGTGTTCACAACATTTGGACAACATGCAACTTGTAGGCAGATTGCTAGCTAGAACTGTTGATTTGGGTTATCGTGAGCCTGACTGATGGGAAGGAGGAGATGGGTTGAATATTCCTTGATGGAAGGTAACTGAAAGATAAATTGTGTGTTTTAAGTATGGTAAATTATTTTCAAAACTTTCCTTGGTTTCCTATAAAGGTAGAACAGCTGAAAGTAGACAGATGAATTAAATGACTCTCTAACATTTTCATATTAGAGACCAAACCTGCTAAGTGACTTATCATAGAGACAGGTCAAAACAAAGCCATGTGTAATTCAATTTCACATTTTTGCAATGTGTAAATTTATATGCATATCAACAAAACATGGACCTCATATGAAAATCTAGCAAGGTATGTCTGAAATTTACTGGCTTACCAACCATCCAAACAATAATGCCTTTAGTAACTGTTCTTCAAGCATTTATTCATCTCATCTCAGTGAATGATGGTCAAGTAAATAACAAAATACTTTGTACTGATTAATTTCCAAAGTGCTTTTATTCCCATTATCCCATCTGATCTTCACACCAATCCTATAGAGTTAGTAGTATAAGTTATATTATTCTTTCTAGAAATAGACTAGAAGCACTACCATAGTTTATGCTGAAACTTTCTAAAGATTCATTTCTTTGTGGCTTTAAGTTGTATTAAATAGAATTATAAATTATTTCATAACACATTTATGTTTAAGGACAAAAGATGATTTTTAATATTTAAAATAGAACTAAAGATGTTTTAGTGAACATATTTATTTTAGGGAGAATGAAAAACAATTTTTGCTAGTTTTATTTCAAGGAAATGAAAACCTAAACCCTACTTAGTAAATAGATTGCTCTACAGAATGAAATAGTACTAAGCATTAGAACAGGCATGCCAAATACTAGGTAGGCATGCTGACACTATATGCCCCTCATTCATGGCAGGCATTCCTAACCAATCAAGGCACTCTTTTTTGCAGAGCTCAGATTTAGCCCTGGTCCTTTGCAATATAGGCAACCACCATGAGTGGATGAGTCTTCAAGTGAGATTAAACTAACTGGTCATTCCTTAACTAAAAGAAAGTTTGTACGTTCAGTTCTTATTTTGTATAAGCCACCTGCACCCTGGAGAGAAGAAAGTTTTCTTTTAGAAATTGACATAAATAAGGGTTTTGTAAAATGCTGACATTATAATGGACAATGAAATTGACTAATTGACTAAAACAAAATAAACTACATGAATTTTTTTCTTTGAGCTTGTGTTTTGTAATTGAAGTGCAGCAAGACAATGGAGCATAAACGTGGACAAAGAAGATAGGTTTGTGTTTGTCTGCATGTCTCGCCACCCTATTTGCATAAAGCATTTGTAATTACTATGAGGTTTCCATAACACACTAAGCAACTAACATTGGCTTAACAAGATATCTTTTCTTTGCTAGATTCATTTGGAGGGATATCAAAAATTATGAAGGTGCTCAATTTTTGCCATAACAGAGATAAGGATAGAACAGCTGAGGGTAGACATATGAAATAAATCTCTCTCTGATATTTTCATATTAGGGACCAAACCTACCAAATGCAAACTGAATGGGCTGACACCTATTGTCACAAAACAAACAAAGCAAAACAAAAAAGAACAGGAAAAAAAAAAGGACGAAAGGTAGCATCAGATCACATACTGAGATCTGTGAGCAGCAGATCACATACTTTTTCTTTTTCTCCAACAGCTTTAGTGATAATGTTAGGGATAAGCTAGACAAATGCTGTATTTTTATTGCACCCTTTAAAAATGTCAAAGAAAAGTTTCTTGCTAACAAGTGCTTTTAAGCACGTGTGAGAACCTTTCATAAAGATGGCTAATCTGATACGCTAATTGGTTTTATTTAATGAGATGTATTAGGGAATTGGAATTCCTGGGATCGAGTTTTTTTTCTGTCTTCTCATGGAACTTTACCCATATTTCGAAAAACTATTGCACTTCTTGAGTTTTTGTATCTTCTGCACAAGACAGTAAGCACCAGGAAGGAAAAGACAATATGAAGTTTCAACACTTTGATTAATTTTGACATATAGTTAAATGTCTAAGAATATAAGTTATATGAAAAATAAAACCTTTAGCCTGGGCACGGTGGCTCATGCCTGTAATCCTACCACTTTGGGAGGCCAAGGCAGGCGGACCTCCTGAAGTCAGGAGTTAGAGATCAGCCTGGCCGAAATGGTGAAACCCAGTCTCTACTAAAAATACAAAAATTAGCTGGGCGTTGTGGTGCACACCTGTAACCTCAGCTATTGGGAGGCTGAGACGTAGAGACTGGTTTTCACCATTTCGGCCCGGCTGATCTCTGCCTAGAGAAAGCCATTGCACTCCAGCCTGTGTGACAAGAGTCCAACTCCGTCTCAAAAAAAGAAAAAAAAAAAATCTTTAATGACAACTTTCTAGCAGGCAGATACATTTGTTGTATTTGTTTTCTCCTCCATCAGAGAACGTTGCATCACTCAAGCAGAGTGTTGAGCCTAGAGAAAGAATTCTAGATATTTTTGATGATTGATTAAAGTAATAATTTAAAAAGTAATGATGAAATAATCTGTTATTTATTGGAAGTTGAAATGTGCAATGTAAATTCACACTCTGGGTTAATGGGAAGGGATTTTTTTACTTTCTCTTCCACTGAGCTGTAGAGCTGTATTTTCTTGGGATATTATTAAAATATAAGACACTGCATCTCCTGTCACAACAAGATGGATTATCGTAGGATTTACTTGTCGGGCTGTGAAATGACCCTCAACATTAAGGCAGCCCAAGCGCTGATTTTCGAAGCGGCCTCATTGCCTTCAATGCGGGGTGTGATGAATCGCTGCTTGATATGTCAGTGTTTTCTTTTTTTTTTTTTTTTCCTAAAATGCTATTCTGTCTTTCAAAATGCATACATATTCACACATGCTCAGAGAATAGTGTGTACAAGAAGGAGTTTGATAAACACGGAGAGAACAAATGTGGGAAAACGGACCAATCAGATGACTACAGAAAAATTTCAAGTAAACTGGCAGGTTGGTGAGAGCAAAATCAAACTAAATGAAAACAAGCACAAGGAATCAGATGACCCACATTAAAAATTAAGTGTCACTCTTCCTAAATGTCCTCAATTCTAATCTTAGCTGTAGTTTCATCTTGGCATTTCTTGAGAGCACCTATATGAAAGTTAATTGTTAAACTTCTTCACAGAGACAACCAGATTTGTGCAGAAACACAAAAACTATAACAACCTTCATTTTTGTTATTAGCAGCCTATAGCAAAATAAACAAAGAAACAACAGCTTAAAAAAAAAAAATCCAACCATGATACTGACTTCAAATGCATAAAATAGGGATGGAGATGCTAATAGGTATGTGTGCCAGAATGCTATTTTCATTTACTATGGACATGTTAATTTATGAATGCCACATACAAACGTAGGATGTTTATTAGAGTCAGTTAGTAATGCATCCAAATATTTGTCATGATAGTTTTAACAAACATATGTTGGAACTGGACAGGAACTGTGAACAAAGACAGAAAGAAATAAGAGAAATAAGTGGGAGGAAAAGTGATAAGAATAATGGTCTCATTGGGGCGTGGTGGCTCACGCCTGTAATCCCAGCACTGTGGGAGGCCGGGGCGGGCAGATCACCTGAGGTCAGGAGTTCAAGACCAGCCTGGCCAACATGGCGAAACCCTGTCTCTACTAAAAGTACAAGAATTAACTGAGTGTGGTGGTGTGCCTATAATCCCAGCTACTTGGGGGGCTGAGGTAGGGGAATCACTTGAACCCTGGAGGCAAAGGTTGCAGTGAGCTGGGATCACTCCACTGCACTAAGGCCTGGGAGACAGAGCGAGACACCATCTCAAAAGGACAAAAAAAAAAAAAAAGGATAATGGTGTCTACAAATTAAAGAACTTTAAAGAATAACTCATAAGACCGCCTTACCTGGGTCCAATCAGGAAGCTTGTTAAAAGGAATGGTGTGGTGTGTCGGAAAATGTCGTGGACCTTGGGCAAGAAAATCTGGTTTGTTTGCTAACTATTTAGAAATTGTGCGACCATTCACAATTGCTTCTCTCATTCATTTTATAGGAAGAGTTTAGGTTCAAGCAAAATAATACATAAGTAAGATACTTACAAGTGATAGGGCATATGACAACAGTAAGAGACAAGAATAGTATGTAGTATGCCAGGCATGGTGGCTCACACCTGTAATCCCAGTACTTTGGGAGGCCGAGGCAGGTGGATCACCTGAGGTCAGGAGTTCGAGACCAGCCTGGCCAACATAGTGAAACCGTGTCTCTACTAAAAGTACAAAAATTAGCTAGGCGTGGTGCCATGCGGCTGTAGTATCAGCTACTTGGGAGGCTGAGGCAGGAGAATCACTTAAACCTGGGAGGCGGTGGTTGCAGTGAGCTAAGATAGCGCCACTCCACTCCAGCCTGGGTGACAGAGTGAGACTCTGTCTCAAAAAAACAAACAAAAAAAATAGTGTGTAGCAGTTAAGAACATGAAGTCTGGGACCATTCTTTCTCATCCATTCCAAGTTTACACCATATAAAAGTGATAAAGCTAGTTATTTAATCTCTCAATGCCTTAACTTTCTCATTTATCATCTTTTTATGCAGATTATAATCAGTACAAATAATGATTACATGAAATAATTCATGTAAAACGCAAAGAATCATATTTAGTATAATAAGCACTCAATAAATCTTACTTATTACTCATTTTGCTGTACACTGCTAATAACTAGAGGTGATTACTTTTCTTTTTGTTTCTACACCAATCCAATCTTCTCTGTGATAAACAGTAAAGAGGTTTCACAATTAACTTTCAAATGTGTGCTCTTTATAAAAGTCAACCAGATAATATAGCTAAGATTAGAATTAAGGACATTTAGAAAGAGTAGCATGAGATTTTTAACACGAGTTATTTGATTCATTGTTCTCTTTCTTTTTTTGTGATATCTGTACAAAGTTGACTTTACACTTTGGGTGTCTGCTATTGATGCTTTAGGGAAGGACAGCAGATTAGGGGGGAAAAAAAAGGAAGGTTGCCAGTCTTGGATAATAAGAACCCACGTGCAGCCATAAATCTGATTTTAGCCTGCCGCTCTGTGCTCCATTGATTCTGGAGTCACTTATGTGGAGTCGGCATTGTGCTCTATGGTGATAGGCACACAGACTTGCAAACATACACACATGTGCACTCATACACAGCCGCGTGTACTCACACACTCACATACATGAACACACATAGTCACATGGGCCTGGAGCTGATTCAGCAATAAGTCCTTTCCATTCCATAAGATGGGTTTGAATATTATGAAACAAATAAAATCAGTTTATCCCTGTTCTATTCTGATATTTTGACATTTATTTACCTGTAAACCAGATAACCTCTTCATTCCAAAAAAACCAGGAAATTTTATATAAATATTGTCATTACATTTAACATTAATACTCTTTAATTTCCATTTTCTTCATTTTATTTTTCACATGCAGTCCTATTCACCAGTGCCAGACACCAGAGGTGCAGAACACTAAGCAGAAGAAATTAAAACACCTTCCTAAGGGAATAGTTTACAATAATGAGAGTCAGTGGGAATCTCAGTCAAGCCACTGTGGTTTAGAGAATAACAGTGAAGGTATTCAATGCATTTTTAAAAATCAAAGTGCTAACTAATTTTTTAAAGTTTCCATTTTCTCATGCAGTATAATCAGTAGACTATGAATGACTGATTTATCAGTCCATCAGCAAACCTCAGCTGTATCACAAATAGAGAAAACCAAGCGGGAATAGAGCTTTCTTACTCAAGCGTTTATGTATTTATACTTAAAAACAAGTATTTTTTTCTTCTTCACATTTTATAGTTAGGTATTTTGAAAGGAGAAATGAAATGAAACATTCTTAAAATGTAAGGCATATTAGACTTTGAGCTTACCCAGCCTGGTTCCAAAAGTTTTCCATTGGTTATATAAAGCAGCAGATAAAATAGTGTTAGTTGATCAGTCCAAGTGCAGATATTTCTACTCTAGCTCTGAATTTAATTGCATTCATTAAAGGCAAATGCAGATTTAAAAAATTCAAGGATGTTATTTCTTCTGTTTATAAGAGGCCATTTTTTCTTTATAAACTTATACCAAATAGTAAGAGCTAACATTTATTCAACACTTAGTAAATGCCAAGCACTTTACATGCATTATCTCACTAAAATCCCAGTGAGAGAGAAACTATTATCCTGATTTTACAGATCAGGAAAGTAAAGTATATGCATTTAAGTAACCAGCCAAACAGCTTACAAAGCTTGTAAAGCAGGATTTGAACCCAGGTTCTCAGATGTCAGAGCTCAAGCCCCTAACCATTATCCTATACTATCTCCTATCCCATAAATGAGTTTACTACTTTTATTTATTTTAAAAAATGAAATAAACGATTGTAAATTGTATCATGACATTGTTTCCTTCCTTTCTTCCTCTGTCCCTTCTTACCATCCCTTTTCCTCCCTTTCTTTATGTCTCCCTTTTTTAAATCTTCCTTTCCTTCATTCCTTTTTGCTTTTCCCATTTCTTTTCTTCCTCCCTCTCTCCCTTTTCCTTTCCTTCCTTCCTTCATTCTCTTTTCTGCCTTCCTTCATCCTTCTCTTCCTCCCTCCCTCCCCTCCTTCATTTTATTCTTCTATCCCTTCCTTCCTTCCTTCCTCCCTTCCTTCCTTCCTTCCTTCCATTTTTCATTCTTCCTCTCCCTTCATTCTGCCTTCTCTCCTTTCCTAAATTTTTTCTCCTTTCTTTTACTGTTTTATTTCTTCTTTCCTTCCTTTGATTCATCCTTCTGTCTTTTCTTCCTTCTTGTCTTCCTTTCTTTTTTCCTACCTCCTTTACTTTTTCCCTCTCTCCTTTTCTTCTTTTTTCTTTTCTTTCCTCTTTCCTCTTTTTCTTGCTAGCAAATGCAAGAGACAATGTAGCAGAGAGAGTACAAGGGTATAATCTCTGAAATCAGATGGTCTGGTATTAAAATCAAGTCCAACCCTAAATAGTTGTGTGGTCTTGAACAAGCTTCTTAAACTCTGTAAGCAATGTTTCTCCATTTAGAAAATGACATTATCCCCTTACGTTGTTATGAAAATTGGATAAGTCCATGCATATGAGCTCTTTGTCACACTGCCTGGCACATGGGAAGTCCTCAGAAAATTTCAGTACTTATAGTGCTCTCTGGATTTAGAACCTCACTCAAAGATCAGAATAGACATGATGAGAATGGCTTAAACAACACACTCCTGTGAGAAAAGACACAGATCTCAAAGGAAAGAAACATTTTTGAGAAAGTGTAGATCTGAAATTTTGTTTCATGTTTAGATAAAATCTGATAAGAATAAAAAGAAACTTTACAAGTTATAAAGAAAAATAAGTTAAAATTTGGTAGACATTCAAGAAATTTCTGGTACCCAAAGTAAAACGTCTTCCATATAGTCTGTGATTTTTCATTATCCAAGCCCAGCATCTTCTGATTTGGAAATGTTGTGAGGATGGTATTACATAGAAACAATAATCAAGAAGGCTCAAGTGACACATGCAAAAGTAATAGGCAGAGATATTACTTGAGCTGTGTAAAATTTGGCTGGATGCTTAAATAGGAAGATGAGGAGTTTCCAGGGAGCTAGGTTTCGACTGCTTGTTGACTAATGTCTGCAATCTGTCTGCATCTTTCCAGAAACTCTATACCTATTTGTATTCCCTGAGAAAGGCATGTGAGTTTATTTCTATATCCTTTCGCTCATTCTGTTCTTTGTGCTTTGAAAGATGTTCTCATCCCACAATATGTAACTTCTTCATTTCTCAAATGACAGTTAAGATGTCCCCTTCCGCTGTATTACACTCCGTTCATACTTTCCCACTGCAGGAAGTTAGTCATTCTTTCATCTGTGTTCCCAGAAAATCCTATACCAATCCCTATTGATTGTTTCCATGAATGACAAAAGGATAAAAACTATTTTCCCCATTTTTACTTCCCTAGTGCTTGTCTGTCTGCTGAATAAATGAATCATACGATGAATGAATGGAGACATGAATGAAAAGAAAGAGGATATAGAACACCAATTATGCCCACAATTAAGTCCTAGATTCTCTACTCCATTTAGGACTTAAGATACCTAGTCTTATAGTTCTTTTTCCTGTAGATGGGGATAAGGAGAATGGCAACATCTCTAATGATTTTCAAGTCATCTCATTAACATTTTCCTTATATTCTCCTTAGAAGCCTCCACTGCATGAAATTTAGGTACAGTCTGCAAATAGAACATCTCCTTATAAAATAAAACTGGGCCCCTGTTAAAGACTCGATTCTTTAGAGCTATTGAAGATTTTTAAGAAAGATCTAGAATGTAGTACTAACTTACAAACATCCACTTATGGTCCTTAATGAAAACCTCTAAACTAATTCCATTTAAACTGTACAAATTCTATGTTGCCATACTCCCATAATGTGTTCTAAAACACAGCATTGTTAATGGGCATAAAGTATTTATCAGTCCACATAATTGTTTCACACAACTATTATATTCCTGAGAAAATTCATATGTAGAAATCTAAATGAACTGAAACTTCATTGTCCTCACACCTGACATCAAAGTAATAAAATTCCTTGATGTGGAGCCAAAAATTCCTGAATTGATCATAAGAATTTGATTCTTCACTTTCATTTCTCAATTGTTTTCTCTAGATCACCAAATACTATGGGTTATTAATATAAATTTGATTGGCAACAACAAAAAATCAGAAAATACTAGAGATTTATGTTTTTTCAAACATAGAGTGTCTCACACCTCTTAGTTTTCTAACATTTATTCTATATTTATAGGTCTTTACATGTAAACCTGATCTTGCATTCAAAATATATCATCCTTGGTTTGCTTTTAGAGGATCATTGGAATCTGTGTCTGGCTGAGTAGCCATTTCTACATCAGTTAACAATTTAGCTATCGCTGTCTTTTTATTTGAAAACATTACCTTTTTCTTCAGCCAATTAAGTGTGGTTTAACGCTTCTAACCGTAGTAGCAAAATTCACTCTGACTGCTGTGTAGGATATAAAGAATATAATTGGCAAGTCTTCTTTCTGCCAGATTTTTTTTTTGATTAGTTGGAATCTAAGCTTATCATGCTTTATTCTCTCTTACTGGTTCTTTTTCCAGAACCATCAGTTAGAATTCTCTTATCTCTGTGGTCTCTTGAGTTGCTAATTTCTCATCTCTGAAGTTTCTGTAGATCCAAAGTGTTTGGCCATTAAGTAATATATACTAGCTTCAGGAGCTTTTCTCCTTGGTTAGACTCGTATTCTGCATGCAAATTGATGCTAAGGGCAGCTGCTTGATTCATCTCATCAAACATAAATTCAGCATCCAAATGTCCTTTTGCCCTAGTTTCTCTACATAAATAATTCTGCTTATGTCTTAATTGAAAATTAAAGTGGGTTTTCATGATTGGGTCTCATTTTTGAATGTCAAGGTTATTAAACATGCTATTGAGTTCAAATCTATTTTTTTCCTCATTAGTGTGCCAATGAGAGGCCAATTTAGTGATTCCTTAAACAATCTATTTATCGATTTTAAAATAATATTATAATATTCTGGAAAGTTTTAGCCAGATTTTGAAAATGTAATTATATAAATACATCCAAAATGTGCATGTGTGTGCATGCTCTGAGTGTGTGTATGTGTATGTGTGTGTGTGTGATGGTTCATTTTTAAAGAATTTTATATTTTGTTATTCTTGAACTTTTTCGCATATAGATTGATTTCCCATAAGCTCTTGTTAAAATGGCCTCAGTTGAATTTTTTGTGCTCTGCTCAAAACGGTATTAATGAAATGAATCAATATCCAAAGTATGCTACATGGTGAGTTGGTGAGATGATCCCAGAAATGAAATTAAGAGACCTACATTTCAGTCTTAGTCAATATTTTGTGTTGTTTCTCATTAAAAGGAATGTATTTCAAAGAAGGAAACTCTAGACCAGTTGTCCTTAAAGGGTAGTCCAGCTCCCTGTGAGAGTCCCCAAGACACTTGCAGAAGGGCCAGGAGCTCGAGATTATTTTTATGATTGTACTAAGTTGTTCTTTGCCTTCTTCACTCTCACTGTCTCATGAGTGTATAGTGGAAGGTGTATGTACAGAAAGAGAACATATGGAGGCTGCATAACTTGACATCACCACTGATAGCACCACTGATAGCTAAAGGAATGTGTTTGTGTAGTCTTGCATTTATTCTATTTAATTTCTAATGCAGAAGTAAGAGTTCCACTTCTGCCGTAGCAGTGTGAGGATTTCCTTCTACCTGTTCTTCAGAGAAACTGGTGAAAATTATGAAACAACAACAACAACAAAACACCAGTCGAAGCCTTTGGGACTAGTTCTAAAGAAAAACAGCAAATGAAGAAATATCTGTTCAAGAAAATCTATGAAAATTCAATAAGAAAAGTATGAATCTGTGGTATTTGAACCAAGACTGCTTCCTCCCTCCGCCTTTCTACCCCCTCTATTCAGAGAGATGGAAACTTCACTCCTGACTCCTGCAACCAAAAACATACGGCTGCCTTTCTTCACAGTCCTCATCCAGAGGGTTTTCTTCCTGAAAAAAGCAAGACTTCAGCATTTCTCATCCTACCTTCAAGTGCCTTCTGCTGAGGCTAAGTCCCAGATGATTTTGAACAATTAGGGAATCCCTTTTGCTACCCTATCTCCACTAATGGAATGGAGGCTCTATCTTGGACACAGCAGCACTGAGAATATGGAAGCCCTGCTAGCCCTTTCCCTGGCTCCTGAGGCAGTGGTTACATATTAGGAGATGCAAGCTGAGAAGACCTCAGGCTTTTGCATGGCCCCCCCCATCCCATCCTTGCTGCCATCATTCACATTACTCAGCTCCTAAGTGGAAGTGTCACTCAGAGAGAAACTTGTCATTGTCCCCACTCTCACCTCCAGAGCCCTGACTCAGAGATTTTTGCCAGGAATGAGAAACAAGCCTTAAAATAGGGTAGTTCCCAGTCTCTTCCCAGAGGAACTGACTTTGTTTGAAACAGATTATGGAGAAGTTTAAAAGTAGGGACACTCTCAAGAATAGTAGAGTTAGGATAATAGGCAAGTAAGAAGACATATGTGGATATAATAAATGTACAGATAACACAGTAGACCAGCTAGTTTGCAGGAGAGAACTGTGGAAGAAGACAGCTTGGAGAAACCTTCCTGGCAACAGAAAACAAAAATAAAAAACATTGAATGCAGAAACTACTTGAAGAAGCCACAATTTGATTGGATTGTTTTGTAGAGGAATTTATGCCCAGGACATTGTTGATAATAATAGAGCAATCCCAGATTGTTAATGGAGTTTAATAACTGTGTGTGTGTAGGGAACACGGGAAGAGAGACTTAGAAGTCCCAGGGTGGCCATGGCATACCCTAAACTGCTCCCCACTAGATTTTACTAAACTAAAGTAATGCAGCCAGTCACTAAAGAAATAAACAAGCGGCTGGGCACAGTGGCTCACTCCTGTAATCCCAGAACTTTAGGAGGCCGAGGCGGGTGGATCACGAGGTCAGGAGAGTGAGACCATCCTGGCTAACACGGTGAAACCCCATCTCTACTAAAAATACAAAAAATCAGCCGGGCGTGGTGGCAGGCACCTGTAGTCCCAGCTACTGGGGAGGCTGAGGCAGGAGAATGGCGTGAACCCGGGAGGCAGAGATTGCAGTGAGCCAAGATGGAGCCACTGCACTCCAGCCTGGGCGACAGAGCAAGACTCTATCTCAAAAAACAAAACAAAACAAAAGAAATAAACAAGGAAATAACAATAACAAGCTCTGGTTTGGGAAGAAGCGATATCCAGAGTTGGTTGCTATATTATCTAGAATGTTCAGTTTTCCACAAAAACTTACAAGGCATGTGAAAAAATAGGTAAGTATGTCTTATACCCAGGAAAAGAAGCAGGCAACAGAAACTGCCTATGAGAATAACCAGATGTTAAGCTTAACAGAAAACTATTTCAAAGTAGCCACTGTAAATATGTTAACACAGATGAAGGAAAGCATGATCAAATAAATAAAGGTATGATAACAATACTGTACCAAATAGAGAATGTTATAACAGACAGATAGAAATTATTACGTTTTTTAAAGGACCAAAAGGAAATTCTGGAGTTAAAAAGTGAAATAACTGAAATAAGAAATTCACTAGAGGGCTCAACAGTAGCTATACAGTGGCAGAAGAAAGTATTAGTGAACTCAAAATTAGAGCAATTGAGATTATGCAAGCCATAGAACAGAGAGAAAAAACAATTAAGAAATAATAAAGGCCAGAAAGCAGTGAGAAAACATATTGAAAGTGCTTAAAGAAAAACAGAAAACCATGAATCCTATCTTTTAAAATTGAAGGGCAATCCAAAAAGCTATTTTTTAAAATTGAAGGGCAATACAAAATAAAGAGAGAGAGAGAATTTGCTCCCAGCACACCAGCCTTACAAAAAGTATTTAAGAAATTTCTTCATGCTGAAACCAAGTGACCTCAGATAGTAATTTGAGTCTACATAAATAGAGAAAGAGCATTAAGTAAAGGTAATTATGTAATTATAAAAGATACTATAAATGCCTACTTTATTTTTTCTCTTAATTGACTTAAAAAGCAATTGTACAAATTATACATATATACACACACATATATATATATATACAATGTAGTATATTGTTGGGCCTATAACATATAGAAATGTAAAATATAAAGTACATTTGCTAATAACAGCACCACGTAGGTGGGCAGGGTCAAAACAATAACAGGCTAATGAAATAATAACAGATGGTAAAGTGATAATTACAAAAATGTATTGCTGGATTTGTAACATTAATGGGTGTAATATGTGAAATAATAATACCACAGAAAAGGAGAAAGGGCAATTGTTAGAACAGAAATAATATTTCTGTAAATCACTGGAATTTAGCTAGTATAAATCTGAAGTTTATTCTGATAAGTTGAGATGTATAGGGTAAACCTTAATCATTTAAAAATACATCCAAAAATATGGTAAAAAATCATTAAGAAAATTAATATTAAATATTAAAGATATTTAGTATAAAATAGTAAAGGAAGAATGCAGGAACAAAAAGGATAGGAGATATATAGAAAATAAAAAATAATATTATAAACATAAACCCAAACATATCAGTAATAACTTAAATGTGAGTGGACTGCCAATCCAATTAAAAGGCAGAGATTGTCAGACTGGACAAAAAATATGATCCAACTACATGTTGTCTACAGGAGACAAACCTTAGCTTAAAAGACACAAATGAAAGAGAAAGGATGGGAAAAAATATGTGTAATGCAAACAGAAAACACAAAAAAGCCAAAAAACAACTCACTAGAGATAAAGTGATAATGACCCTTTTATAACAAAAGGGTCAATTGATTATGAAATCATGACAATTATAAACATACATGTACCTAATTACGGAGTGTCAAAATACATGAAGCAAAACTGACAGATATAAAGGAAGAAATAGATAATTCAACAATAATATTTGGAGACTGCAACAACTCGTTGTCAATAGTGGATAAAGTAAATAGACAATTAAGACATAAAATACTGGAACAACACTATAATCCAACTAGACCTAATAGGCATCTATATGTTACAGTGGGTAGCCAGTCAGCTATAAGCAGGGCAGGGGAGGGCTCCCCCGCAATACACACATATCGGGAATGTCAGGCACTATCAGGTGAGGATCAGGCAGCTGTTAACTGTCTCTCTAAAATAATAATTGGTCACAGCCAGTACCAGGGAAAGGCAGTCTCCTAATAGATAGAAAACACCTGAAACTGGTGATCAGCAGCTTCCCAATAAAATCTCAGGAGTTGGGTGAGCAGCTTCCCATTAAGATCTCAGGAGTTGATCTCAAGCATGCACATGCGGACAGCCCACCCCAAGGGAAGAATGAGGGGAGAAGTAACACAAGACCCCAGAAGTATGCCGAGACATAAAACCCCAAGTCAAAAGGTCAAACCACACACTTGATCTCTCAAGTCACCCTCTTGGCCCTATTCCAAGTGTACTTTCCTTCTTTTCATTTCTGCTCTAAAGCTTTTTAATAAACTTTCGCTCCTGCTCTAAAACTTGCCTCGGTCTCTCCTTCCGCCTTATGCCCCTCAGTCAAGTTCTTTCTTCTAAGGAGGTAAGAGTTGAGGTTGCTGCAGACCGATATGGATTCCCTGCCATAACATATTGAATACTTCAACCTAAAAGAATAAAATATACAGTCAACCCTCCATATCTGTGGGTTCTGCATTAGCAGATTCAACTAATCACTGACCAAAAATATTTTTTACAAAGTATGGTTACATCTGTACTGAATATTTACAGACTTTTTCTTCCTGTTATTATTTCCTAAACAATATAATATAGCAATTTATATAGCATTTATGTTGTATTCACTATTATATGTAATCTGGAAATGATTTTAGGTATACATGAAGATGTGCATAGGTTATATGCAAATATTATGTCATTTTATATAAGGGACTTGAGCATCAGCAGATTTGGATATCTGCAGGGAGTCCTGAAACCAATTTCCCCCAGATACTGAGGGATGATTGAACATTATTTCCCAGTGCATATGGCACATCCAAGATAAACCATATGCTAGACCACAAAACAAACCTCAAAATATTTAAAATAATAGAACAATACAAAGTATGTTCCCTGGCAGTAGAATAAAATTAGAAATCAACAACAGGAAAAATAGGGAAATTCATAAGTATGAGAAAATTAAACCACACACTCTTAAATAACTAATGGATGAAAGAATAAGTCAAAAGGGAGATAAGAAAATACTTTTAGATGAATGAAAATGATGGCATAACATGCCAAAACATGATATGCAGCTAAAGCAGTGTTCAGTGGAGGAATTTATAGCTGTAAACGTCTATTATAAGAAAGAAAAAAGATTTCAAATCAATAGCCTAAGCTGCCACTTTAAAGCCCTGTAAAAGAAGATCAAACTAAACCTAAAGCAACAGAAATAAAGGAAATAACAAAACAAAGTGGATGATGATGAGATAGATAATAGAAAAACAATAGAGAAGATGAGTAAAACCAAAATCCGGTTATTTGAAAAATCAACACAAATGACAAAGCTTTAGCTAGAGTTATCAAGAAAAAAAGAGCAAGACTCAAATTGCTAGAATCTGAAATGAAAGGGGAGAACATTACTGCTATTTTTACAGAAATAAAATAGGATTATAAAGGAACACTGAACAACTGTACTTCAACAAGATAACTTAGATGAAAGAGACAAATCCTAGAAAGATACATTACTGACACTGACTCAGAAGTCATAGCCAACATGAATAAAACTATAATTAGTGAGGTGATTGAATCAGTAGTCAAAAAACTACCCACAAAGAATAGTCCAATTCCAGATGTCTTCATCACTGAATTCTACCAAACATTTAAAGATAAACCAATACTGATTACCATAAATTTTTCTGAACAACAGAAGAGGAGGGGACACTTGCTGACAATTGTGAGCTGCTTTGGAAAAGAGTCTGGCAGTCCCTGAAATAATTAATTACAGAGTTTTCATATGGCCCAACAATTACAATCCTAGGTACATATCCAAGGTAATTAAAACATATCTACACAAAAGCTTATATACAAATGTTTACAGCAGCATTTAAAAACAACTCAAATGTCCATCAATAGGCAAATGGATAAACAAAAGGTGGTATATCCATACAGTGGAATATTATTTAGCCATAAAATGACTGAAGTGCTGATACATGCTACAGGATGAATAAACCTTGAAAACATAATGCTAAGTGAAAGAAGCCAGTCACCAAAAGTCACATATTATACAATTCCCATCATGTGAAAACCCAGAATAGGGAAATCTATAGAGGCATAAATTAGATTAGTGGTTGCTTAAGGCTGGGAATGAGGCGATAGTGGTGGTAGTGATAAAGGGATACAGGGGTCATAGCTAAAGGATATGGGGTTTCTTTTTGAGATAATACAAATATTCTAGAACTAACTAGGCTGTTGGTTTTCCATGTTTGTGAGAAAAAAATTGAATTTTACATCTTATATTGGTGTATTGTTTGGTATGTGAATCATATGTCAATAAAGCTGCCAAAATTGCCTTATGCAGTAAATATTTACAGACATTATCTTTATAAGCAACGGCCCTTCAGGATCTTCAATAATTTTTAAGAATGCAAAGGGGTTCTGCAGGCAAAAAGTTTGAGAACTGCTGACCTAGTGAACCCTGTAAGACTTGGCCTGAGTTCTGTATGAAACTTGATCATCTCAAGTATTTAAGCTGGCATTGTTAGAAACATGAAGCAATGGCAATTAATACAAATAATTTCCAAAAGTAGAGGTTAAGTCTATTACTTCTGTGTATTTCAGGGAATACTGACAATACTGTTCAATGGAGTTGAAAGTCATAGGTTCTGGAGCCGGATCTGCCATTAACACACTTTCTGATTAAACAATGACTTTTCTTCTCTGAATTTCATTTTCCTCTTAAACAATAAGAAAACTGCACTCAAAGCCCTCTAATATCTTTTTCAGTTGTCAAGTACTAAAGAAATTATTGCTTTAAATTGACATGGACTTGGAAAATTAGTATCTCCATATTTTCCCTTAATCTCCACGTAACATGCAAAGATCTAACAATATTAACTTTTTTGTTCTATGATTTACTTTTTAATTACTCATAATTGATCCCAAATTTAATTCACATAATGAAGATAAAATTTCTAGCTCTATATCCAACAAATTATTTTTGAATATAATTAAGTAAAAAGGTCATGGTAATTACAACTAAAATCTAATTTCAGTCATTGAAGAAGGAAAAATTCATATTCATTCAGAAAATAGTGACTCATCTAGTGTTTTCTAAGCCGTTCATGTCAGATTAGGCCCTTCAAAATCGAGTGAAGGAATTTGCCTTTTATGTATGTAAAATTAAACTCTGGATAGTTAAAAGAAAGCAGAACATAGCATATAATTATAGGGCTAATTCTGGAAAGGTTATGATTGAAATGTTTTCCATTTATTTTGTGTTGATTTAAATGTGTTCATAATTTGAAATGTATTCATGAAAACACATCATTTATTCACCCCAACAACTTTTTAAAACAGGCATAAAAAATGCTCCTTTATCCATTATCAATAGCTGAAGATACAGAGATTAAAGAAATAGCCTATGATGGATAAAGAATAGGTGAACTCAGACTAGACGTGATTTTCCTGAAATTAAATTTTATTCTTTCTCTACCACCTACAATACAGTCATCTTTGGTGCTAAAAATTAAATTTTTATACATTGTGTATATCTGAAATCGTAGCTACTAGAGACTCTGCCATCAAGGACTTAAACATGCTAAATTATTGCACATGAGATAAAGACAGTTAACTGAAGGTTTTGGGTTAAATCTACAATTTAGCAAACTGACTTGATTTATATTTATTCTTATGTTATAGGTTGAATTGTGTCTCCCAAAAGATGTTGAAGTCCTAACTCCCAGGACCTGGGAATGTGACCTTATTTGGAAATGAAGTCTTTGCAAATGATCCAATTAGGTTGAGGCCATTAGGGTGGGCCCTAATTCAGTATGACTGCTCTTATACAAAGGGGAAATTTGGACACAGAGACAGTGTTACAGAGAGGCGGCCATGTAAACACACAGGGAGTACACAATCTACAAATGAAAGAATGCCCAGGCCCCCAGGAGAGAGCAGCATAGAACAGACTCACCCTTAGAGCTCTCAGAAGGAACCAACCTTGCTGACACCTTCAGTTAAGACCTCTAGCCTCTAGAACTGTGAGACAATATATTTTTGTTGTTTAAGTCACTCTATAGTATTTTATAACTGCAGCTTCAGGAAACCAATACCTCCTACAACTAATTTTTTCTTTTAAAAAACCTTTAAGTAGAGCCATTTTATCTTGTTTATAATTGTCAAGAAAAGATAAATAATCTAAGTGAATTATATATACATTTATTTTTCTAGGTGCTTTCTTGATCCAACTTAAAGAACTATTGCAATGTTAGTCATAAAAGCATAGTATAGGTCACTTAAGGATCACTAGCTGTTCCTTAAAATAAATTTTGTGGTCAAAAGTATTTGGGAGAAGCTGAATTTCAGTGTAGACACTAATGTTTATTTGCATTTTTAAAGACTTCGATATGTCTGGAAGTCAAATTATTTTGTTTATAATCTATACATCTTGGTGGCTGGGTGTGGTGGCTTATGCCTATAATCCCAGCACTTTGGGAGGCCGAGGTGGGTGGATCATGAGGTCAGGAGTTCAAGACAAGCCTGGGTGAAACACTGTCTCTACAAAAAATACAAAAATTAGCCGGGCGTGCTGGTGGGCACCTGAATCCCAGCTACTTGGGAGGCTGAGGCAGAGAATTGCTTGAACCCAGGAGGCAGAGGTTGCAGTGAGCCGAGATCACGCCACTACACTCCAGCCTGGGTGACAGAGTGAGACTCCATCTCAAAAAAAAAAAAAAAAAAAAAAATCCTATATATCATGGTTACAAGGCCTGGCATGATCTGGCTTTTGCCCACTATTCTTGCCACTCTTCCTCTTGCTAAAGTAGCAAGGAATTTTATTAATGGGACTTTGGCTGTCTTAGTTTTGGCCAAAATACCCAAGGGCAAGTACATCCACATCCTGAAATGAGCTGCAAGACAATACATGTGAGACCTGCCAGAGTCCAGTTTTGTCAACCTGCCTCTCAGCATTAGTGCTCATAGTCAAAACCCATGCAGGAGTGTGGTGTTAAGGACTTGAGACTTAAGTTTTCCTTAGAGTGGTTTACTGGAATGCTGAGAGCTTTACCCCTTTTCTGAAATAAGGCAGGGGAGATAAGTGCTTCCAGAGCAATCAAAGACTGGTTAAAACTGCAACAGCCACTAGATCTCTTAATTGGATGTATAACTATTAGAACTGAGAAATGCTGAGAAGATAACCATGCCACTCTGAGATGTCCAAGCCTGAGTCAGTTCACAACTACGAAAGGGAGGGAAGGCTAACTTTAAAATGCTAACGTGACTTTACTTAGAAGTTCCAATTATTGCACCAGGCTGGATGTTTTCGTGACTGAAATGAGACTGTTCTTGTGACTCAGAGGAACAGAAAAAGCTTTGGGTCCTGTCTAAGAGTTAAAATCAGGGACAATGAAAAGAAATAACAGTTTGAAGAACCTGGGGAAAGTTGGTTTATGCCTGAAAACTACAGAGTCCAGTTGTTCCGTAGACGATTGCCTTTGTGGAGGAAGTGTTGTTTTCTTAAATGGTATTTCATCATGGAAGGTACAGACTCCACCAGGCTGGATTTCTTTCAGTTCTTTCAGTTTCTAAAATGCACCAAACTGCTTTAGGTCTCAGGGCCGCTGCTAATGTTCAGATTCTGCCTGGGGTGCTCCATCTTTTTCTCCTCTACTCAGTTGTCTAGTCAGCCTCTACTTGGCCTTCCCTTCTCAACCTCACTCTCAGTCTCTGGGGAAAGACTTTAGAGATCCTGCCCTTTTCCCAATATATCTCAGATTATCATGTTATTCATGCTCATAGTGCTCTGTGTATTTCCTTCATAATATTTAGCAGATATTTATAGTTCTGTCCAAAAGTTTTCGAGGACATTTTATTCTAGGTACAATACCCCAAGAGTAACATGTTAAATAAGAAACATGCCAGGGTGGGTACAGTGGCTCACGCCTGTAATCACAGCATTTTGGGAGGCCAAGGCAGGTAGATCACTTGAGATCAGGAGTTCGAGACCAGCCTGGCCAACACAGTGAAATTCTGTCTCTACTAAAAATATAAAACTTAGCCTGGCTACTCAGGAGGCTGGGGCAGGAGAATCACTTGAACCCAGAAGGCAGAGGTTGCAGTGAGCTGAGATGGTGCCACTGCACTCCAGCCTGGGTGACAGAGTGAGACTCTGTCTCAAAAGAAACAAACAAACAAAAAAACATGCTAGTAGTTAATCGCTATTAATGCATATGAGCCCACATTCACTCTGTAATAAAGTTGTCATTGTCAATAAATGGGCTCTCATACACACTACTTGTTTATTAATGATTAGAAATTACATTTTGCAGCTGATTCTAGAACTGACCAAAATACACTGATGCCACTACATATACACTAGAGGAGTCATAACTATTTTTGTAAGAATGAATCCAGGCTGAGATATCTGGCCTTCATAAGAACTGAGGCCAACTGGCCAATGAATGTTGCATGTTTGGTTGGGCTCCTCTCCACTAAAACCAGGGTAGGGTAGTGATTCTCCATTGAAAAGATCAGCTCAGATAATCTTTAATGCTATAGTGTTTCAGTACCAGAAGGAACTAAGCAAATGAGGAGGCTTCTGACTAAGCAGATTCACTGAGAGAGATATGTTTTTCTGGCATGCAAGATTGTGTCCCTGAAATCACTTCTATCAAATGTCTCTCTTGATTCATTTCTACTGTAGACAAAAGATGGTGGGATAGAATAGGGATAGTGGTACACATGCAGTTTTGTTTTATTTGGTTGGGTTTACTATATATATTTTTAGTAACTCTTTTTTCTCTCAACAATACTCCATGACATTTTTATAGCAATTGTCTATCTATTATTTGTCTTCTCCAACAGGATAAATTTCTGTCCTGGCTGGATTCTCATGTTTGTCCCAATCATTGCTATGTCACTGTGATGATTAATTTTATGTGTCAACTCAGTGAGGCTATGGTACCCAGTTCCTTTGTCAAACACGAGTCTAGATGTTGCTGTGAAAGCACTTTTTAGATATGGTTAATATTTAACTCAGACTTTGAGTAAAGTAGATTACCCTCCATAATGTGGGCTGGCCTCATCCAATCAGTTGAAGGTCTTAAGAGAAAAGACTGAGATTCCCTAAAATGAAAGAAATTCCGTCTCCAGACTATCTTTAGACTTGATCTGTAATATCAACTCTTCTTTTGATCGATAGCCCACAACTTGCCCTACAGATTCAAACTTTCCAGCCCTCATAATCCTAAGAGACAAAACCTTAAAACAACTTTCTTTCCCCTTCATAGATCTACTATTGGTTGTTTCTCTGGAGAGCCCTGACTAATGCAGTTACCATATACAAGCCTAGCATAGAATCGGTACCATTGGAATGAGTAAATTACCCAAATGAATGGAACAGAGGGCCCACTTCTGTTTCTTTCGATTTTGATCCTCCAGATTACTAAATGAAAGCATTTTTAGATGACAGATTTGCTCTTTATCAATAATCCATAAGTAAGTCTGTAACAAACTTGGATAATGAATGGTATTGTTTAGAATAGTTATGGCAGGACCTCACTTAGAAAAAGAACAGTCTGGGCCAGGCATGGTGGCTCACACCTGTAATCCCAGCACTTTGGGAGTTTGAGGCAGGTGGATCACTTGAGCTCGGGACTTCCAGACCAGCCTGTCCAACATGGAGAAACCCTGTCTCTACTAAAAATACAAAATTAGCCAAGTATGGTGCCTGTAATCCCAGATACTCAGGAGGCTGAGGCAGAAGAATTGCTTGAACCTGGGAGGCAGAGGTTGTGGTGAGCTGAGATCGTGCCATTGCACTCCAGCCTGGGCAACAAGAATGAAACTCCATCCCTCTACCCCCCAAAAAAATTTTTTTAAAATCTGTCTAAGAGACACTTTATCTACTCCTAGTATTCCACCAGAGACCGTGAATATCAAGATAGTACTTTAATGCTTCAAATTTGGCTGCCACTAAGATCTACTATAAGGATTTCTTCCTTTTGTTCATTGTTTTTCCTCTCTTATTGTTGAATACATATTCAATAATATGTATTCTGTCTACCTGCCCCCAGAATCTAATATATAGCATACATTTACACTTTTTGCCCACAAGATAAAGGGTACAAAAGACGCACAGATTTGGGAGTAGCAAATTTATCAGGAAATGTCCTAAATCTTTAGGATACTTTGAGTTTGGCTTAGTTTCAAAGGGTAAATATGACTCAAAGTTGTTGTGTCAGAACTTTGACACAGTTTAAAAACATCAACTTCAATACTTCTGAATGTAAATATTGGTAAGTTCCTTTTTCATCTCCAGCCTGGATGGTTCTAAACTATATAACTTCCATGATCCCATAAGTATAAAGTATAAATCATTTTTAGGGTATAATTCGGACACAGAAGGAGACTAAAAGAAAAAATACCTTGATACCACATATTCTCTAAATGGTGTGGCTAGCTACACAAAAATACATTAAAGTCAAGCATAGCCAAATAATATTTATTAGTACTGAATGAAAAGAAAATATCATATTCTAGTTTGTGACCTTTGAAACATAACAAAATAAGCACCTACCAGTGAATATTTCCCCATTTACAGATACAGTCTTATGTAGGTAAGTGTTTTCTAAAATTAAGTTTTCTTAATTGCAAAGGTTGGAATTCCACTTGAGAAACCAATAAAATAGGCTGACATGTCTTCTTTAGACTCTTCACAAATTGGATACAACCTTTCCTTTATAATGGTATATCTGGTTTTGGAAAAAGAAAAATATTACCTGGCTTTAATCATACTGAATGAGAGTCATCTAGCAATTTTTTAAGAAGTGATTTTTGTTTATAAAATAATGAGACTAGTTTTCTAAGATAGTGTCTGACCCACATGGATGGAGTTCCTCATTAGAAATACTCAGTATCCCAAAGAATGAAATAATCATAATATTGATTTGTAAGTTTGCTATATGTAGTGTACGTTAAAATTATGAAGGGACGACCTTTTAACAATAACACTTTTCTCATTCTCAATTTCTAAATATTTTCATAGCTAGTTCCTCTATTGTATTCTGACTTCAGTTGAGGAGAATACTGCTTAGTATAACTTTTTTTGAGCCTAGAAAGTATAATTTAACTTTGAGATACTGAAAACAGATGATGAGAGTCGAGGAAGACACTTATCAGAAAGAGATGTAGACCTCTTTCCTTCCCATGTTTTTATAACTGCAGTGAAGTGTCCTAAACACTCAATTTATTTAATGAATAACTCTTATCTCAGCAATATTTCTTGCCCTAGACCTATGAATATGTCCAAAATGCTTTATAACGTAACATCTTTTGGAGAGGTAAGAAATGATTCCTTTAACATGATTGGTAAAGATGAATTTTAGGACTCTATCCCCAGCATCATAAACCTTTCAGGAAATCTGATTGAAACCTTGATATAATAATATAATCTGATTCCAATAAATCCAGTCCTCAAAAGAGGGAACATGTGAAATCTCTGAAAGGAGATACTGCTCTTTCTGGGCCTATTTGGCTTTTCAATCAACGACAAAACTCAAACAGACTTTTACTGGAAAAGCTTTTTTTTTTTTTTTTTTAAATCCTGTCCACTATTTTGATTTTAAAACATTAACCGGTTTGCCATAGAGTAAACCGGAACAGCACATTGCCTTATTAAGCTGGTGGTACGGTACTGAGTAATTAACTAGGAAGCATCCTATATACTTTTCTAAATTATGACTGACAATCCAAGCACAAATTTACATATAATTATGCAAACTAATATTTAATTCTGCATCAGAAAATCAAAAAAACTTGGTTAAAATTTATGCTTTGTAATTTATCACCAATGTGAGTTTCGGAGAATTTACATTTTCCTTCTGAGCATTAGTCTCCTTATATGTATATAGTGATAATACAGTTATTCCAAAACAAGGTTTCTCATGCTTGGCGCTATTGACATTTTTGGAGAGAGAATTTCTTGGTTGTGGGGAGCTGTCCTGCACATTGTAAGATGATGAGTGACATCCCTGGTCTCTACCCACCAGATGCCAGTAGAATTCTCCCACAGTTGTGATGATTTAAAAAAAGTCTCTAGATTTTACCAACTATCCCTTGGGGAAATAACTGCCCTGGTTAAGAACCATTATTTTTTTTTTTGAGACGGAGTTTCGCTCTTGTTGCCCAGGCTGAAGTACAGTGGCGCAATCTCGGCTCACTGCAACCTCCACCTCCCAGGTTCAAGCAATTCTCCTGCCTCAGCCTCCCATATAGCTGGGATTACAGACATGTGTCATCATACTCACATAATTTTTTTTTTTTTAATAGAGATGGGGTTTTACCATGTTGGCCAGGCTGGTCTTGAACTGACCTCAGGTGATCTACCCACCTTAGCATCCCAAAGTGCTGGGATTACAGGCGTGAGCCACCATGCCTGGCTGAGAACCACTATTCTAAAGAATTGTTGTATAGGCTTGTTTAAATGCTTATTCACCAATGAGAATCACTGTGTACTAGGCCCTGAGAAAGCGTGGTGAGCATACACTGACAGGCCTCCACCATGGTGGAACCCAGAGCCCAGGAAATGAAAGTTGGTAACAAAAACACAAACATCCAGTCCATGCTTGGCATACAATACACACTCAGTAACAATTTGCTAAAACATTTGTGACTTCTGATAATAAAGCAGTGCACCTGAATTTGCATAGTGATTTATTGTGTTAAACTGATATCACCAGAGGCCATTGCTTTGGACTGAGTTTCTGCACTAGGCACCAACAGATCAGACCAAACAAAAAGGGAGTCACGTAAGCTAAATGACATACAATCAAACTGAAAATTTAAGGAAACTGACACATCCCCAAACAAACCAGTTTTTCCTGAAAACAGATTCCAGTCTACTTGAGTCAGCATGTTAAGGAAGTCCCTCTGCTTTAACCCTTATCAAAAAAGTAGCCTAAAGTAACCTGATGTTAACCAAACAGCTATTTCCCTATTCTTCTGTTTCCTTGTTTCCACCCATCAAATTTCCGTGTTCTGTTTTTGTCCAGTGGGACCTCTCATTCTGTTTTGTAGAATGGAGGCTACTCCAATTCATAAATCATGAATAAAAGTCAATTAAATATATAAGTAAATTTGCTGTAATTTTAGCTTTTCACAATAGGGAAGGAAAAAAATGAACTATGTTTAACAGATTATTTGATACCTACTGTTACATGAGGCCCAGTAACAAACACTAAATGAGGATGAATAGAATAGATGAAGAAAATTTTCCTTCGTTCTGTAAGTAGCATATCATCTCCTAGGGTGCTAAGGTAAGTACACAACTATTTATAATTCAAGGTAGCATGTGTTAAATCCCACATGAGATCTTCAATCAAAGTGCCAGGAGAGTTCAAAGGTAGAAGAACTGACATCTAGTTAGGGCAACACAGGAAATGATAGCTACAAATTCAGAGACTCTTTACAAAATTATTTTTCCCTGAGTTGCAAATGATAGTGCACAGTTTTTCTTGTTTGGGTTTCAGGTCTTTCCCATTACACAAATTGCAGGCAAACTGCCTTTGAATCTTCCATAATTTCTAATCTAAAATAATGAATTAAAGGCTATTTCAAAACATGAAATCAGGTTAACTTAAAATAGTTCATGTGATTTAAATATGTTCTGCTTTTCTCATACAGGAGAACAATTTACAAAATGAATTAGCTATAGATCATATTCCTGGAATAGATAAAAAATATATATTTTTTTCTTTTACATAGCATTCTTTCAGGGAACCATTTCTCCTTCCCCATCTGTGGTTTATATGGAGCTAATATTATGCCTGGGTCCACAAGTTAGATGTATAATCCCAGCGTGGTCCCTCAGAATATTCACTTTCCTGACCTTGGTGGTGATCAAGGCAGGAGGCAGAGAAACACTAGGAAGACAAGGGTAGGTCCCTGGTGGGAACCCTATCGTCAAGTCAAAAGTAGCCTGAAACCTGTGGCTCAAAGTGAGAACTTCTATTTCTGTTTGTCTGGTCTCTCCCAACTGGTCCTTTCTGAGTAATGTCACTTTACCAATCAAATGTTGCCTTTTCTAAAACTACCTATGGTCCACCCTGTCCCCCATCCTGTGCCTATAAAGACCCCAGACTCAGCTGGTAGAGGAGAGAAGCGGATAGATGTCAGGGAGAGGCAACTTGACTTTGGAGGAGACAAGCAGAGAGGTGACCTGGCTTCAGGGGAGAGCGACCTGCCCTTCCCATCCCCTTTCCAGCTCCCCTCTCTGCTGAGAGCCACTTTCATTGCTCAATAAAATTTCTGCATTCACCATCTTTCAATTCACCCATGTGACCTCCTTCTTGGGCACCAGACAAGAATTTGGGACCCACCAAGTGCAGTTGCCCAAAAAGGCTGTCACACTGGCCCTTTGCCCTTGCTGGCAGAGGGCAGCCACATCACAGAACGAGGCAAAGGGTCCACTGAGCTGATAACGCACCACTATCTGTGGATCACAGCACTAAGAGAGCACTGTAACACACCCTCTGGGGCCTTGGGGTCACAGGCACCTCCACCTGGACGCTGCTATAGGGTCCTGCACGGAGTTTGCTCCTGCCACTCTAAAACAGCCAGCTGGTTCCTGCACTGGCTTGCCTAAACGCTCCCTCTGCAAGGGATGGAGAGTGGCAGAGCCGAATAAATGGAGTTTGCTCCTACCAGCTTAGAAGTGCTCAGCCAGTTCCTGTACTTGTTCACCCGCATGCTCCCTCCTGCAAGGGGTTGAGCATGGCATGCTGAGTAAACAGGGCACCCCTGTCACGAGTCCTGTGAAGGGATCAAGAAAATATCCTGCATCAGTAATAAGTTTAGAAGAGCATATAATCCCCAGGAAGGATACAGTAAGAGTTGACTCTGTGACATTTGCTAGAAGTTTCATGGGAATTCTTCCCTTTCTCCTGGAGTTGGAATATGTGTCTGGAGAGGTCAGCTGGAAATAAAACCAACAGAGCGGAAAGCAGGGGAAAGAACTGCAGAAAAATTAGCCTCCTAAAAATACACAGATGGTACAGATCTTGGATCCAGCATTGCTTGAATGGAAATTACTCCTTGAACTGTCTAGCCATAGGAAGTAATACATTGCCATTTTGGTGTGACTTGAGTTTCTATATTTTGTAACTGAGTTTCAATTAATAAATATCCTAATTATACTAGACATTTGTGTAAATAGGCCACTTGTCAACATAGTACAAATGTCATGATTTTGATGAGATGCTAAATAAAAAAAATTAGAGTAAATATCTATGACACGCAATAAATCTTTGTTGAATGAAAGAACAAGTGCCAGTTGTGGATGAAAGGGTAAAAATGAAATAAAATAAGCAACAAGCTTCTCAAGAATTTTAGATCACAATGAACAGAAATCTTTGAAAGTACATGCCCCAGAATACCACAAACAATGTAAGAATCACAGACATTTGTTTCCTCTGGTTTGTTCCTTTTAGACTGAGCAGTTCAGTTAATAAATTTGCATAATATTTTCTACATCCTGCATGATAATCATAATGACACTTGAACTGAAATGACCACATTAGTTCTTCCTCAGCTTTTCTCATTTAAGATTCTTCACAGGAAAAACAATCCTAGGCTTTTTAGGAACCGATTTATCATCCTGTCTTACATGTCAATAGGTTATCCTTGCTGAAAAAGGTCTTTCGATTGTTCTTTTCATTTGAATCCAAATTAAGTCCAATAGCTTTTCCTGGTGATAGGCTACTTACAATTTCACTACAAATCTGCAAAATACAAACCATATATTTGGAGGTTTAGAAAGGTCTCTCTTTTTACATGCTGGCTTTACATGGTAAAAGGCCAAGAAATAGCCAAAAAATGCTACCAAATCTCACCCTACCCTACATCCGTGGAATAGATTCCATTCTGATGACAACCAATCAATGATTTATGGAACTCTTACTGTTTTGTGCTGGAGGACATGGCAAGATAGGGGGTAAAAAGATAGCATAATGCATTGCTCCTGTCCTCAAAGGCATTGAAAGTAACTGAAAGAGCAGAAATTTAGATATGATTTGGCATTAGAATTGTCTGATTAATTGCATTTTGTTACTGCTGTATCTCAAAGCTAGTAACTGATGAGCATATTAAACATCAGAGAAACTGCCTTTCTCAAGCCTTGGAAGGAATAATGAAAAATTTCTGCATTTGGCATTCAAAATGCTGCAATATAGTATGACTAACTGAATAAGGTAGAATGTTGCTTTTGTTTTTTTTCCTCCATTCCTCTTTTACTGACATCCATTCATTTCTTTTATTTATTTAATGCATGCGTTAAGCAGGTAAGCATGTGAAATGTTCCAGGCACTGTGATAGGTTCTGAAGATATAATCAAGAATAAGCCCAGAAAGTTGCATTCAGAAAGATACAATTTGATTGGGACAAAACCATAGACACAACTAATTATATTACAAGTGTTATAGGCAACCATAGGGGGTATACGACAGATGCACCTAACAGTAATAATTTAAGCATACCTTCAGAATGACTCAACTGTCTAAGAAGTATGTTTATTCAGAGTCCAGAGCCAGGGAATCTAACAATTGCCAGCCCAGAGATTCACTCTTTATATATGAAAGACATCTGAATCCCTTTCTCATTTCTTGGAGCACAGGACTTTCAAGGAACCAAGACCCTTTGTTCTGGGTTAAATGGAGATTGTCAAATGGAGGGTGCTGAGTGAAAATGCTATAGAAACTGCATGCTTTTTGTGAATGGCAGCAATTCTCCTGTCCAGCCTGCTGCCACTGGACTGCCACTATATATAAGTCCTCATTAAACCCTATTTATCATTGGCTGGCTACGGGTCTTTTCTTCAGCTTCCTGAACATCGTGCCATCCCTATTGGAGTCAATAGGGGTCTGGCACGACGGGGGGTATGCAAAAACGCCAAAGATGGAGCGACCAGTTCCATTGAAGATGGGGTGGTGGGGGCAGAGGAAGAAGTGCCCCAAGTAAGGCATTAAATAAGAATTTATATCTGTCAGGCTCTGAAATTTTGACAGATGTGCAGTGTGAATCATAACAGAAGTTCAGAGAAAAGAGAGGTCACAGCCTGCTGGATGGGTGAGACAGCATTTGAGCCGGCCTTCAAAAAGGAGTGCAAGGTAGGCCTGCAGAGACAGGATAAGGGGAATTTCGGGCAAGGAGATCAGAAGGAGTCAGGAAAGAACAGGGCCTTTTAGAGGCCTTCTGTTTGCCTGGCACATAGAGTTTGTGAAGTAAAGTAGCAGAAGCTGAGAAGAAAGGGTGCACTAGGCTAGTCAGTGAAGGGCATTCAGTGTCTCTTGAAAGAGTCCTCAAGGGCCATGGGGAGCTTTGAAAAGTTTTCAAGAAGTACAGGGACGTGGGCAGATCTTTGTTTTACCTTGATCACTTTAGCAACCTTTGAAAAAAATGTAGAAGTGAAACTTCAGTGGGAAGACAAGCCTGTTGAAATTCTCCAGAAAAAAAAAGCTGATGACAACTTGGACTGGAGAGAAAGGGTTGAAAGGAAGACACCCATTCAGGGGACATGATGATAGGAGGCTGGGACTTGGGGACTGACCGACTACAGCAAGGATGGAAAGAGATCCATGATTTCTAACTTTGGCAAATGCATGGACAATTTTGCATTCAGGAGAGATGGAGTACCATGCAGCAAGTATCTTTGAGGGGAGGTAAAAAGGAGCGGTAGAAGGCTGCTGCTCTGCTAATGGGACAAGCACAAAGGGACTCTATAGTGTACCTAGTTTAATTTCGCATCTCAGATAATTTGGCCTGAAAATTTATGTTAATTTCCTTCATCTTCTCTCCTCTATTTTGCTATAGCATCTGGTCACACCACCTTAGTTATTAGGCTTTGTTTCAGACAACACCCCTCACTCATATCAAACTTGCACTCACTTAGGTTGCTTTAGAATGGATTTCAGAGCCCACAGAATACCCTCTGCATCTGGCTCTATCCCCTTGCCCTCCCTTTCTCACACTTCTTCCCTCCTGGTAGTAAAACCAAAATGGATCCCTTCATCGAGCACAGGAAAGTGCGAACACCTTCTGGTTCCCTGAGTATCTTAGCTTCTTGCTCAGCAAGTTTATTAATAATTTCTTTCTCTGCACAAATGCAGTTCTCTTCCAGAAAAAAGACTGTGGCATATAATTTTTTTTTCATCTGGAAGCTCATGAGGGTGATACAGGAAGGAATGGCGCCACTCAAAGCCATAATCTACAGACAGTTACACCACTGAGAATCACAAGCTCCATTTCTTAAAAAGCCTCATAAAGCTTTATGGGGCATTAAGTAGACTGATAGGTCAGAGGCATAAGTCTAGTTTTAACCATTTCAGGCTGTAGATGAAATGTGAAAAATTTTATATTTTCAAAGGGCTCCACTTTATTTTTTTTCTATTTTGTGATCAAATATTTTTTTTTTACTACATCTGTATGCCTACTGATGTACTCAGGGGCTGAACAGTGGTGTTAAGTTCCCATAACCAGCCTTTAAACATCTATTGAAGGATAATACCCCAACCTGTCTAGGGCTGTATGGTTTAATATGGTGGCCAATGGTCACATATGTGTTTTAAATTTAAATTAATGAAAGTGAAATGAAGTTTAAAGTTGAGTTCCTCAGTCACACTGGCGACATTTCAAATGCTCAGTTTCACACGTGGTGGGTGGCTACCATATTGGACATGCAGATACATAACATTTCCAACAGCTCAAAAAGTTCTGGTCTAGGGCCTTGAACCCTTTTTGATTAGGTCATTTGGGTGTTATGAGGCATTTTATCCTTCAGTGATATTAAAGATAGAATAAACTGAATATTTATTATGTGTCAAGCAGGATTCTAAGCATATTATACATATTAATTCCTTTAATTGTGGTAAGACATGTTATAGATGGGGGTCATGGAAGCCATTTATCCCACATTATCCCATTTTATAGATGGGGTCACAGAAGCCTAAAAAGGTGAGATAACTTGAAATAGTATTATAGAAGCCACAAAACATATAGACGTAAACAGGATGGGGGGTGCAGAATGATACAACATTGCAGAGTATAAGACAAGCCAGCAATAGTTACATAAATAGTCAGTGAAATTAGGCTGGCATCCAAATTGGTCTTGCTGAGGCCACTGATTTCCTTGATTCCATATTGTCCTCAAACTATTACTTAAGTCACAATGTTCTTAGAGTCCCTTATGATATTAATAAGTGTTTCTCGGAAAAAGGGTTCCCTAGTTATGTTTGGGCAACACCAGATTAAACAAGACACCTTAAAAACCTGCAGCACTCCACAGAGGCTTTGACATACTCATTATTATTGGGAATCTCCAAGACTGGAACAGATTACAGTGGCCCCTATTTATTTGATCACAGCCTCCCTTTAAAATAGAACCTCTCTCATAAACTAGTGTTTTGGACAGTATTCTCTATGAACACAAACATTCTGTGATAAGAAAAATGACAGTTGTTTTCATTCTCATTCTAATTATTGGGATGATTAAAAGTCAACCTTTATAAAGCAGTCTTTTTAGAATGAAAAAGAGGATATCTTAGCTGCTTGGAGCAGTGCTTCTCAAACTTTAGCATACATATACATCCCCTGGTGAAATGCAGATTCTAATTCAGTAGGCTGGAGAATGTGCATTTCTAACAAACTGGACAGCGATGCCAACACTGTTCATACATGAACCTCATGGGCAGTTTGGAGTGGAAGGGTTTAGAGCAGTGGTGAACAAACTATAAAGGGCTCACAGGCCACCTCTGGCCCATCACCAGTTTTGGTATGGGCCTCAAGCTACGAAGGGTTTTTACATTTTTAAGTGATTGGAAAAAAATCTGAAGAATAATCATATCTTGTGCCACAGGAAATTCATATTTCAGGGTTCATAAATAGAAGTTTATTGGAGCACAGGCATGTCCATTGATTTATCTATGATCTGTGGATGCTTTTGTGCTGTAACGGCAGAGTTGACTAGGTGAGACAAAGACCCTGCAGTGCAGCCTACAAAGCCTAAGATATTTCCTATCTGGCCCATGACAGAAAAAGGTCTGCTGACCCCTGAGGAAGAATATAAACTCTGGAGCCATACTGCCTAGTTTCAGATCCTACTCTGCCTCTTACCAGTTAAGTGATGTTGAGCATGTATATAACCTTTCTATGCCTCAGTGTTCCCTTCTCTGAAAGAGCAATAACAATAGTACCTACCTCATAAGGTTATTGTGTACATGTATATATATATAATCACATCAACTAATGTATGTATGAGTCTATATATATATATATATATAAATCCTATAAATAGAGAGAGAAAGAATAGCACCCAAAACATCATTAAAAACTTTATAAATATTAGCTAAGAAACTCAGTAGTTGATAAGATTAGTTCACTGATAACACAATGAAACTATTCTAATATTAATGGTAACACTTTGCTAAGATTATAGAGCTGTACACATTTTTCTCTGTCTCACTATACATGTTTAGGCATCATTTCATCCAAGTAGATATAATGAGCAGAAGCTAAGAGTCCTATTTCACAATTTTGAGATGGGCCTTTAGTTCTTTAGTTTGGATAGTCTGATATCTGTCTCTCATTTGCTGAACTCTCAAAATTCAAAGCAGAATGTCAAACTCCTGAAAACTGGCTGGCTTGAAAGTACATGACCATCTATTTTATAATGTGATGCTCTTTACTATCCAAACTTGAAAAAGTCAACTGAGTCAAGAAAATTACAACACCTTCCAAAAAATATGACATAGCCCACAGCCTACCTGAGTACATTTTTCATCACTCAGCTAAAATTTATACACTTCCTTGCCCCCAACATCCTCAATGAGAAGATTTAAGATTATTTGATAACCAGCAAGTATTTATGGCCACGTGGAGGAGAAATAGAATTCCTCCTCTATTCCAGGACTGCCTGTGTGAAGTTACTTTAGGTCAAAGAGGTCATTAATCTACCCAGGGCTTAAATAAATGAAGATCATGCCTGGTGCCAAATATACCTACAATATTTTACCATTTCATCACAAAAAGACTTTCACAGACAAGAAAATTATACTACAGTATGAGTTTTCATGGTCTACTCATCTAATCCCAAAGTGAGAAGCAGTGTGTTGACATATTCATTATCATATAGAAAAGATCTGTTTCTATAAACTGGACACACCATCACACAATTTGCACCTTTATAACATATTTGTGTTTGTATTTTAAGTGTCAGAATGTTGTTTAATTATCCTAGCTGATTAAACAACCCTATATTGTATGACTTTTGTTATTTTTTTATTATAAGATATTTGATATTGAGTCTTCAAGCAGAGGCACAACTCCCAATATTAATACTGTGTATTAGTCAGGGCTCTCCAGACAGATAAAACCAGTAGGATATATGAGAGCAGATTTATTAGGGGGAACTTGCTCACAAGAGGATTACAGAGGAAGAGAATTTCCACATTAGACCAACTGCAAGCTGAGAAACCAGAAAAGTTGGCAGCATGGCTGAAAGCCAGCAGCATGGCTCATTCCAAGCCTAAAGACTCGGGGAAGTCAATAGTGCAGTGCCCAGTTATGCCCCAGAGCCCCGCAGGCTGCTAGTGCCAATCCCAAGGTCAAAAAGTTGAAGAGCCTGGAGCCTGATGTTCAGGAGCAAGAGGAGAAAAAGTGTCCTACTTTGGAAGGAAGATAGCACAGAGGGCCAAATCCTCCTTCTTCTACCCGCTTGTTTCATTTGTCCCCAGCTAACTGGATGGTGCCCACCCACATTGAGGGCCGGTCCTCCTCTCTCAATCCACTGACTCACAAGTCAATCTCCTCTGGAAGCACCCCCACAGACACATCCAGGAACAGTGCATCATGAGCCATCTAGGCATCCCTCAATCCAGTCAAGTCGACACCTAAAATCAACCATCACTTATTTTCTTTATACAATAAAATTATTTTATGATGTGTTACCTAGGAGTTAATCACATGAAAACAAGGCAATTCCTACCTTGGAAAAAAATTAAGTTTTTAAGTGAACTGTAAGATTCTCCTTAGACAAATATAAGAATATAGTTGGCTGGTCACAGAGTACATCTGAAAAATATGAAAAAAATATGCTGACTATGAAAAATATCTTCTCCCCTCTAATTTTTTATTCATTTGAATAAACATAGCATACCAAGCTCATAAAATGCCTATGATGTAAGGGTACCTACTTAAAATATATAAATAACATAAAATAGGGAAAAGCAAAAGAGATATTTTTGAGGCACGTACTTAGCTGCAGGTGATTTAAACAAATTATCAGTATATCCTAAACAACAAGCCAATAATATATTTATATGGTAAAATCATTTAGATATGACATAAATTACTCTCAATGGCATTATCTAGTCTGTATGAAAGCACAATACTATGAAACATCTCAGACCTTTAATTATGCTTGTTGACACTAAAACTGCAATTGCTTGTTCTGCCATGGACACTGCAGGGAGAAGCAAATGAACAGATGGACAGAAATCTCTATTCTCTGCTCTACTGGCTGCTGTTCAGTGAACAGTAGTATGCTAATAAAGTGCTCAGAGGACTTCTGCCTCCACCTGCTCTTAATAAAAATAAATGAGGCTCTGAAGAAAGCAGAAGCTTTTGGAGTTCTTTGTAGAACCCTTTGATAGTGCAAAAACAAGTGGATGGGTTGCTCTAAGACGGCCCCTTGCAGGTTGTGACAGCGCCACAATCTTGGTGGTCCTTGTCTCCTATTCCCAGGTCTCTAAGTAGCACTTTTCTGTTGCCTGGCTATTTATCAGGAGAAATTATCATGCTTGGACAACGTTTATTGCCTCTCAGGCCCATTGTTCCATGGCAAGTCATGAAATTAAATTAGTGCTGCTCAGTTTAGTGAGCGGGGACTTTATGATTCTTTTATGTTTGGGGAAATAAATGTTTATGAAGCTCCTCTTATAGTCCATGAACGTGCAGCACATGTCATTAATAGTGATCGTCTTGTGCCTCTGGTACAATATTCTGATTGCAGAACTCACTCCCCCCACTTCCACCCCAGGTAGAAACCAGACACAGAGAGAAAGGTAAGAAATGGAAATTTCCCCATGGCACCAAGTCAGAAAGGTAGGGCAGCAGATACAAACTTCCTTCTTTAGAGGAAATTCTGGAATTGCCATTATATACAGTATATTGGACTCTCCTTAAGTTTTAACAAACAAGTGGGAAAATACAATTGGGGTAAATACCATTTCTCCAAATTAAAATGGTGAAAGTCCTCATCCAGAGTATTCTGGGAAATTTCTATTTTAGAGCTGCTGCTTTCAAATGTTCTATGTCCCAGGAGCCATCCTTGGAGGTTAATGAATAGTTTCAAGGATGCTTTAATGGGGATACAAAGGTAGAAACTTCTGCTATTCAGCAGGGATAATAATCCCTCGATTAGCATTCGCCTCTTTACATTCTGGAAGAAAAAGTACGGAATTAGTATAAAAGCAGAATAAATGGGTAGAAGTTACAGGAAGATAGTTTTCAATTCAATATGTGGAAGAACTTTTCAGATTTTCTCAAAAATGCATGTGGTGATAAGTTCCCTTCACTAGACGTAATCAAATATAGAGTCAACGTTCACTTGTAGGGAAGTTATAAAAGGGTTCATGTCTTTTGTGGTCTTTCCAACACAAGATTGTTTGAATTCCATATTAAAATATACATCTCTCTCTTTGCCCCTAACACATGCACACATACAGTAGTGGATTGATAAGCTCTTTAAAATTGGAATGTGGTAAAAACAAAGTCTGAATGAACTGTGCTAGTTGGTGTCTCAGTAAATTGCGACAATATTGACTCAGAGTTTGGGCTCCAATTGCATTCAGAGGACAAGAAATAGCAAGCAGCCTTTCGTGGTTAGGAAGCTATGTGGTTCTCTTTGTCCATTCACGCAGTAAGCATGCATTCAGGCCCACAATATGTGATGCACTGTGAAAGGTACTGAGTATACAGATGTGAGTAAAAACTCAAGTTCTTATTCTATCAATCTATCATCCATCTATCTATCTATCTATCTATCTATCTATCTACATCTCTATGTATTCAATTCTCTGTGGTCTCTCAGTTGTCTAATTATATCTGCCTCGGCAGTACCTATTCATATCTACATCTATGTACCAATAGCTGGAGCTGTGGAATCTGAAATAGGATAGTCAACACACAGAATAATCCTATCTTACTATCTGAGATAAGTCATCCTAAAGCTGAAGCTGACTTGTGGGAAAAAACAACCTGAGATAATCCAAGAGAAATATAGTATGTTCCCTGAGGGTAACGGATGTGGAGTTCACGCCTCCTCTGCACATGTGGAGAGACACATCTTATTAATGTTTACACCACTTTAAGTAGTGTTCCTGGTCATAGCTAACAATTCTGACAGAATTGACGGAGTACAAAGAAATTTTTGTAGCTGGCTTTCGTTTGTTATCATGCAGAGAAGAAACAACTGAGGACTGAAAAGCAGAGGGAAATAGTACCCTCACATTTTGATGTGTTCTAGTATGACCTTTATTGCGGGCAGAAGAGAGGGAATTGAGAAAAACGAGGAACTGTAGGCAAGCAAGCAGAAGATTGCAGAGTTCCAGTACAAAGTGGTGATGGAAAGAATTCTAGCAAAAGAGAAAATGCAACATTTCCCCACCCCCAAGTTACTAAAAGAGATTTTCACACTTTCTCCCTTTTTTGTTGTCCTTTGTAGGAAGGCAAACAGAAAGAAGATGAGATACAGAAAAAGGGGGTAGGGAATGAGAAGGAAGATGGAAGACAGAGGGAAGCAGTAAAGATAAGTAAGAGTAGACAGAGCCTCCCTAAGCTCCTGACTTCTAAACTTTCCATCCAGCCTAAAATCCCTTAGTCACCTGGCAGTTATGTAACCCCCAATCCCAAAATCCCAGGAGCCTTCAAATTACCCCTGGGGGAGGCTTGGGATTAGATGCTGAGGACAGAGGATTAGTGTCACACTCAGGGGTAGGTTTGTATACCAACTTGTCCCCAGTGGGAACTCAGACTCATGGGACCTATGCCTCCTTGCAGGGAGCAAATAAACCTTACCTGACTTTCAAAATAAACCAGTTCACAGGGCTTACTGGATATCTGACACAAAGAAACAAAATTTGTTTCATATTCAATGGTGCTGGGCCACTCTATTACTATGTAGATGTGTTTGTTTCAAACACAGAAGCCAATATATAAAAGCTTATATTTTATATGATTACAACCCAGGTGTATGTGTTTTATTTTATACTTATGATGCTTTTAAAATATAGACTAATTTCTCTTGCAAGGAATATAATAATTAACAAGCTTCTGAATCATATACTAATCATTTAAAAAGTAAAAAGGAACTAAGCTCCAACTCTTTCATGTCTCAAATAGGTTATCTTGAGTAGGTCATCTAGTTTTCCAATATCTGACATTTTTCATACACAAAATAAGGATAATGCTAACTCCCTCTGAAAATGAAAGAGATTATGATGAGCCATTAACAGGAATCTAAAATATATTTCGCCAAGTCATACTAAAGTAGTTAAAAGCTTGGGTTTAGAAGCCAAGTCATACGGTGGAATAACTAGTCATGTATTTAATCTCCCTAGGTTAGTTTCTTTATCTCTAAAAAGGAGGTCAGTAGTACCTAAGTTATAGAGTCATTATGAAGCGTAGATGAGGCAAATCCCAAAAATGCCCAGGCAATGCCTGCCTTGCCATAAAAAAACGTAATGAATGGACACAATCGCTGATGAGATTCTCTGAGTTAAGCTCTCCTGTTAATTTCAGTTAACTTTTATTATGCTTAAATAAAAGTTAGAAATACTTGGAAAAAAATCAATCCCCAGAAACATTTAGGATAACATGTTTCCTACAGCATGGATATATGTAATTGAAATAGCTGAGATAGCAAAGCACAAAAATTGAAAATACATTCTTGGCAGGCTTTCAGTTAGGGCCTAATTATAAGTTCTCAATATGGCACCAAGGCCTGGAAGGAAGATGAAGAAAAAGAAGCTCTGCGTATGCTTGATAGCAGACTTCTCCTTCAAAATCCCTCAGCCATCCCAAAGCTTGTATTCATTTGTAAATAGTTAAATATTAGTATATAGGAAAGGCGTAATCCTGGTAAAGTTTGGCATTTCAGAAATCATCCAGCTGTAAAGAATCCAGCAAAGGTGACATGTTGATTACTTTCCCATTATGCTACCAAACAAAAAATAAAGTATGTTATTTAATGAATATTCTTTGAACTAAATACAGATTCATTCTCATTCTTTGATGCATAATGATTGAGTGATGCACTCGATTTTCTACCTTAAGTCCACAGGGATTATCTGTATCATTAGATCACTAGAATCTAGACACACACAAACATATTTCCTACATATATGTTTCTTAAGGAAATACTTGGCTATGAACTCAGAATTAATTAGAGAAGACTGTTTATTAATGATAGCTAAGAAAATGCAATTTTCATTCAGTCATTTGATATCATCAGTAGATATTACACATTAATATTTAAGAACATTAGCCTGAAACTTTAAAAGACATAAGCTGAAACCCAGGTTTTTGAACTAGCTGCATAAACCTAGTCGTCATGTAAAATCTAAATCTCATGTATCCTCTAACATGAGAATGATAAAACTCACATCATAGGCTTGTTGTGAATATCAGGGTAAATTATATAAGCCATATGCCCAGTACAGCTCTGGCACAGAGAAACCAATTAGTGAACAATTACTACAGTTCTTAATATCTCTTGCCAATGAAAACATTATTTCTCCAACTTGGCTTTTTAAAAAATTTGTAATATAAAAAATACTTAAGAACCGTAAGACCACTTTTCCCTTTATGATTTCGTAACACATTGTATACATTCTGACTACCTAAAAGAATTGTGAAGGTGACTATCTGCCTTAGGTCAGAGCAAAATAAATGGATAAAGATCAAATGTTAAGCACCTGAATGGATATTAAGAGGTCTGCAAGACGTGAGAGAGGAACACAGACAGAAGGACAAACTCTTCCACTTTTACATAAATGGGATTGAGAGATCACATCTCAGAATGTATAGGACGAGAAACCACTGATGTGAGATGACATGGCTATTGCTTTTAGTTGAGAACTTTCTCAGGGTAAAGCGTGGGGTCCATGTGGGCATTTCCCCTTTTTATATCTGAAGAAGACTCTTTCTCCTTTAAACAACTAATCACTATTCATCGATTCTGGGAGCTACCAAAGGCACTGAGGGCATCAATTTCTAAAGATCATTCTTGGTTAGAAGAAGCTCTAACAATATTGGCTCAAAAAAAATTAATTTACGATGAACAAAGGAATGTTTGAATGAATAGCGGGTGAGTCCTAATCAAATATACATTACAAGAAACCCATTGGAATGAGCATGTCCTTTTATAAGAAGCTTAAATAATGTAATTTGGAATGTATGGGACTAAGAGCTGACCCACGTACATGTGGAACTACAAGTTATACGGTTTGGCTCTGTGTCCCCACCCAAATATCATCTTGAATTGTAATCCCCACGTGTCAGTGGAGGGGCCTGGTGGGAAGTGATTGGATCATGGGGGTAGACTTCTCCTTTGCTGTTCTCATGACAGTGAATGAGTTCTCATGAGATCTAGTTGTTCGAAAGTGTGTGTGGCACTTCCTGCTTCACCTTCTCTCTCTCTCTCCTGCTTCCATGTAAGACATGCCTTGCTTCCCCTTCACCTTCCTCCATGATTGTAAGTTTCCTGAGGCCTCCCAAGCCATGTGGAACTGTGAGTCAATTAAACCTCAGGTAGTTCTTTATAGCAACGTGAAAATGGACTAATACGACAGGCCATAAAATTATGAAAAAAAATTACTTATGACAACAAAATAAAATGATGACAAAAAGTGACAGGATTCTCAATCATTTTGACCTACAACTTGGAGAGGGCAATTTAACACTCACACCCACAACCACACGCAGTGTATGAGTGGTTGGAAGTTCTAACTATGGAGGAAGAGCTTCGCAAGACAGGGATTTCTGTGTGTTAGCCTCAAGTCCTCCGACTATTCCCAGCTGTTCCTGATTACAACTTGATGTTGTTTTACAGGTCACTGCTACTTTAAGTACAGATCCATCAATCACTTGTTACTGGTCTTTGTCAAGAAGAAGCACCAATGAGAAGATAAACTAGCTATATTACTAAGGATGCTACTTAGATCAATTGATATTTTTTTCTGATGCAGGAAGGAATACACTGATTAATATTTTGTCCTGATTTGTTATTTGGTAGTGGAGCAGTAATGGTTAGGGGAACCACACTTTGAGTAGCAATGCACTAGACTATTTTGGCAGAAGTCAAAGAAGAAAGTAATGTAGATTTTGAGTGAACGTTCCAGAAAGTACTGAAGATTTCAGGAATGGTACAAACCAGACAGTAAGAAATAGAACAAGTTTAACTTTTGCCTCTTTTTACCCTCAAAAATGCAATTCAAAAAGAATCTGCCACTAAGAGCACAAACACAGAAATTATATACTGATTATTTACTACATGCCAGGTACTATGGTAGGCAATATACATGCAGAATTTGTTTGGGAAACACACCCATTTGTCCCCAAATAAATTAGAGATCCAGGGAATGTGCTTTGGAAAATGCTGGCTAACATCTTATGTTTTGGATAATCTTGATTTCTTTAAATAAAATGAATCACACCATCTTCCACCCTCTTCATTGTTCCATGTCTTTCCTATTCCAACATTCAAATTCACGCAATTCATTTGTTCACCAAAAGACTTACGGAGGAATGACTGTGTGCCAGGTTCATTGCATGCTAAGCACAGCATATATAAAAAATGGATGAGTTATCACTACTCTCAATGAATGCAAAATTTAGTAGGAAATGTCCATTCATGAAAGACAAGTTCATTTAAAAAGCAGTCCCTTTGAAGATGTAATTGATCTGAATATACTTTTATATCTGACCCCTGTATTAGAATCCTTTAATCAGCAATGACAGAAACATACATGTTAAGCAAAAAGGACATTTATTGGTTTATACAATTCACTGGCCAGTGGTGGTCTAGCCTTAGTTAAGGCAGAACTCAGTCATATAAACAATGTCCTCAAAGCAATTTTTCTCTTCACATTCCTTACTTCTATTTTTTTTTTTTTTTTTTTTTTTTTGAGACGAAGTTTCACTCTTGTCACCCAGGCTGCAGTGCAATGATGCGATCTTGGCTCACTGCAACCTCTGCCTCCCAGATTCAAGCGATTCTCCTGGCTCAGCCTCCTGAGTATCTGGGATTATAGGCGCCTGCCACCACATCTGGCTAATTTTTGTATTTTTAGTAGAGGCAGGGTTTCACCATGTTGGCCAGGCTCCTGACCTCAAGTGATCCACTCACTTTGGCCTCCCAAAGTGCTGGGATTACCGGTGTGAGCCACCACGCCCAGCCTACATTCCTTATTTCTAATTGGCTTATTTCCCCAACATTTTTTTTTTTTTTAAACAGTTCTTTAAAATGAATGCTAGATACCTATGTTCCCGACATGCAAACCCAACCATAAAGGGACTTTCTTTGTCCTAGAGTTCATATGCAATCTCAGGAAAGGATCTAATTAGACTTGTTTGGTTCATAAGCCAATCTCTGTTTCATCACTGTGGATAGGGATGTGGGGACTCTCACGGGTCAACCTAAGTTGTATGTACACTCATTTGGTGGCAGAGTGTGAAGAGGGGACAGTGAGAATTAGGAACAGAGATGAAAATTAGCAGTAACACCAGGAAGATGAAATTGTAAGTCCTTGAAGTCACCAGAGAAGGGGAGACCATACTTCATGGACTCAATTTATTTATTTAAGTTTATTAAAAATAAATGGGATTTTATTTCCCACTTATTATTTTGGGAAAATAATAAAATATTATTATTTTATATATATAAAATATACAGGTATGTATTCTTGGATATCTTATTTGTTGCAAAATTACATTTAACATTATACATATTTGCATTCCAAGGAGTTTATGTTAAATGGTCACCAATCTAACCCAGTCTTCTCTATTCACAGATAAATAAGTGAAGTAAGGCCCTTCAGAATATATATTTTTCGATACCTTTCAGCATCTCAGAAGCTGCATTTTACAATTGATACCGTGCCACGGTTTCTTGGTATTTTTCTTTCCTAGTGGCACATAAAATAATAGCACATCTACATTCAATGATATCTTTTGCAAGATAAAAGTCACTAAATATCTTACCCGAGCTCCCACTAAGAGCACAGCTAAGTGACAGAACCTAGGGCTTGTGACATGGGATTTGTGACCTCCATCCGGTGCTTCTTCCATCTTAACACTGTGGCAAGCAATGCCATTCCATTGGATATATACTTGTTGACAGAAGCTAGGTTCTTCCTAAAAGCAAATGCTAAGAGTATTGCCCTGTAAGTCCTTCAATCCCACGCCTTAGGTCTATCAGCTATAGGTATGTTTTTTGTTCTTAGAGGTTGTAACTGACATGAGTTTTTGTTGTTTGTTTGTTTGTTTTTAAACCCTATTAACTGACTACCATTGTGCCTACTTGGATTCTCAAGCATACATCCTAATGCCTTCCACTGGCAACTTCCTTGTATTCTTTTAGCCAATTTCTTTTGGAAACTACTGCATTTTCTTCTCCAGAAATGATTAACTGCTTAAATATAATGTTGTTGTGTTCTGTACTGTTGACTGTCAGTATAATCTTTTGTACCTTTTGACAAGTTTTCAGAGGAGCCTCAACTTGGGTATTACACGTCCAAATGGATCCAATCAATATCTAAATTGCTGGAGTGACAAATGAACATAGAAACTTGTTTGTGAATCAACATGATAATTAATGACAATCAATGGGACACTTCAGTCAAGTAAATCTCAAGAGTACAGCTTTTACTAATAAGCATTTGTCAAATTGTATTGCTCAGTAAACTAACTTGTTTTAGGGAGTTATTAGCAAACCAGTTTTAACAAAAACCATTGTCAAAAGAAAGCAAACATAAAATATAGCTTCCCAGGAATTCAAGGAAATGGTGCCTGCTTCAAAGGCATAACTACAGAATTACTGACAGAACCATTAATTCATGTCCATTCTTCATACATAACATTTATCAGCTCAGGGGAAAAAATAATCCCTTTGCCTTGCTCTTTTCTGTTACCAAAAACACTCTAAATACCAGCCTTACAGGTTTTGCAATACGCATCTTTATAGCCTACAGAGTTTAGAATTGGGAACATGAAAATACTTTGAAACTAAGATGGTACAGAAACAAACTGCATGTGATAAAATGAATTGACTCTAATTGGATTTAATTAAAAATCAGCAACACACTGAAGTGAAATAATCCATGAATTATTTAGGATTTTTTTTTATCATGAAAGACACTCATGTGGTTTCTTTAAGTTATCTATTTTGTTTCTAATGGATAGTCATCATAAGACTGAATTCCAGCTATTTGATCAAAGTCTCTTTTTGAAAAAATTTTTCACATTTATGATAGATTTTCCAGTTAGTACTTTAAGGAATAATTTGTTTTTCACAACCCAATCCTGTTACTACAGGATTTTAAATTTGAATAATTTGATTTAATAAACTGTATCTTGACTAATATTAGACATCAGGAAAAAACTCTCTGAGTCCAAATGTACTTTAAAACTTTTTACAAAGCAAAGCAATGACTGGCAGTTACTATCCTAATTATTCAAAAGCAATAAAAGTTTCCTTTTGGTTCCATTGTTACCTATCCAAGAGTTGGTATTTTTCATGCAAAATAGCAATTTAGTTATTATGCTTAAATGGCCCTATATATAAAATAAGCATACTCTCAAGAGCAAAATATTTGACAGGAATTCTGGTTACAAGATAGAATGTTGGCTATGGGTCAGAGAATTTACATACAGAATAATTTTCCAGGCTTACCATAACCCATAGAGGTTAATAATTTTATCCTATTTAGAAATAAAGCTCAATAAAGATAAGTAACCAATTTAAAAACAAAAAAAAAACTAAAAAGCAGTAAAATAACCATTTAAAAATATACAGAGCTAAAAAGATCTTACATCGAATTTTCTATAAGCCATCATGAGGTTCAAGGGAGTAACACTGTTCCTTACCTAGGTTCTAAACCCTTTGTGAAATAAGAAAAAAGAGTCAAAGTAATCTATATGGATTAAACTATTGTTAGAGAAGCCCAGTCTGTATCTTCAGGCAAATGACGTCCTGCTCAATGATAAAAATACGGGATACTTACAAGCAGCATACCCACAAGAAAAAAGAAAGGAAAGAAGGGACCAGGATACGCATGCCTACTTTCTTCTTTCAAGGTCACCATTCAGATAGATATCGTTGCTCCATCTCTAGGGCACAATATGTGAGAGTGCAAAGCAAGGCCAGAAGTTTTATGTTAATGGAACATTTCACAGGAAGAAACTAGGAGAACTGGGGAGAAAGCATGTTAGGTACTGTGTTAAGCTTTTACAGGCATTCTTTAACTCAATCCTCACCAAAGATCTATGAGGTGCTATTAATATTATCTCCATGTATACATCAGTAAAAGGAGGTTTAGAGAGGTTAAATAATTTTCCCCAGACAATTCTGCTAGAAAACAATTAAGCTAGAATTTGAGTTGAGTATCCAAAGTAGTATCCAAAGCCTGAGCCTTTCAGTAGTATACAACAAGTAGTATCCATCCTTCCACATATCTATCATTATGTATGTAATCAATACTCTAGAATATAGAGATGGATGTGAAAATAAATTCTCTCATATTTGAATATTCATAGCATGATTACTAATGGCAGGGCGCTGAATACAATATCCCAAAGTCTCCTGCCTTGGCACACTGAGTATTTTTGAGCTGAAGACGACGGGAGGGCCACAGAAGCAAGGTCTCTATGACCTTCTCCCACCTCCTGTCACCCACCCTTATCAGTCTCCAAAATCGAGTCCATAGAAACTAGAATCCCTGTCCCCCAAAGCAAGCAATAAAGCCAGAATGGTCGCTTTCTGACTTTTCTTTGTGAAATGTAGGAGTGAAAAACTATGGTACATGTCCTTATCCATCAGAGGGGGCACAGCACACACTTGTAGCAAGACAGGTTAACAGAAAAAAAAGTAACAAATGTATGCATTCGAAATTTTACATAACTAAGAGATCAGAACTAAAGACTCAAAACTGCAAGAAAACTGTCTATTTATATGCTTGGGTTAGATGAAGAATGGACAGCTCTGTAGAAATGTGATTGGACAAAGGTATGATTTACTGGTAATAAATAGACTGAGGGGAAAACCCAGCAGGACCTATCTGCGCGGATTCTTCTTGACCTCTCTGTGCAGCCTTATTTCCTCCTGCGTACAAGGCAGGACCCCTTTGGAATGAGGATCTTCCAAAAAAAAAAGGGAGAATATCAGAGAATGACTTTTCTCAGTTTTATGGTTTGCTTTGGAGAAGAAGAGTTCTAGTTTCTATGAACTACCTTGGGGGAGAATTCTGTTTTCTATGAATCACTTTAAGAGCAGAACGATGGGCAGGAGACAGGAGGACAGAAGAAAGTCACAAAGACTTTGCTTTTGATGTCCTTCCAGTCTCCTTCAGTTCAAAGTACTCAGCATGCAAGTTGCCAGACTTTGGAGTATCATGTTTTGAGCCAGAAAGAAGCATGGTCATAATGGAATTTGGTGATCTACCTAGCCCTGAAAGACTTGCCTAAGAGTTCTTTCTTCTTTTGGCTTCACATTTATTATTAATCTTGGCTCCTACTCTGAAAAGTAGATTTAAACTTGTAGAAAATGAACACATTGAAAATAATTTTTATCTAAGAAAAAATAAAATGATTTTTATCTAGCAGAAAAGCGAAGAAAATATTTGAATGGTTAAACTGGAGACGTGGCCTTAAAATCGCAAGTTAGAGATTGGTTAGTAGCTTCTCACTGGCGAAGTTCAAGTGTTGTTTCTCTAGGATCTGACTGCTCACACTGAGTTGGGTTTGGTTGGCTTACATAAGAACTCAGGGTGTTAGAGCCACCTGAGTCTAACTGGGAGGCTCTTTTAAAAGCACCTAATTTTACAGTCATATTTTAGCATTCTGTCTTTCATTAATTCTAAATGCTTTGGTCTCTTTGTCAGAGGTGTTTGAACCAGAGTGACTGCATCTTGAATAGGACTGGGTAAAGTAAGGCAGAGACTTACTGGGCTGCATTCTAAGGAGGTTAGGCATTCTTAGTCACAGGATGAGATAGGAGGTCAGCACAAGGTACAGGTCACAAAGACATTGCTGATAAAAGTATGTGGTAAACAAGCCAGATAAAACACACCAAAACCAAGATGGTGATGAAAGTGATCTCTGGTTATCCTCACTACTCATTATATGCTAATTATAATACATTAGCATGATAAAAGACACTCCCACCAGTGCCAAGACAGTTTACAAATGCCATGGCAATGTCAGCAAATTATCCTATATGGTCTAAAATGGGGAGGAACCTTCAGTTCCAGGAATTGCCCACTCCTTTCCTGGAAAACTCATGAATAATCCACCCATTTTTTAGCATATAATCAAGAAATAACCATAAAAATAGACAACCAGCAGCCCATGGGGCTGCTCTGCCTATGGAGTAGCTATTCTTTTTTCCTTTACTTTCCTAATAAATTTGCTGTCACTTTATGGACTCACCCCAAATTCTTTTTTGTGTGAGGTCCAAGAACTCTCTCTTGGATCTGGAATGCGACCCCTTTCCAGTAACATCTTGAATCCCCGTCGGAACTAGCTTTATCATTCTACTGGTTCCTCTTTTAATGAGTTTTAAAATCTTTAACAAGTACTCACATTATATCTATATAAGAAGTATGTGTTTCAATTTTTTGAAAATTATACATTGTCATTATTTAACTTTCTGAGTATCGGTTTCCTCATTTATCAAGTAGGAATGGTAATAACTTCCTTAGATTCTCTGAGATTATTAAGTGAGAAAAGTCACGGATCCAGTTGTAGGTGTTACACAACACAATGTTCCCAGACCAAACTGAGGGTCAGGCTGCTTATTCTCGTGGCCCAGTAACAAGATGCAAGATGAATGGGGAGGAAGAGAGTTTTTATTTCTGTAGCCGGTTACAGGGAGACCTGGAAAATATTGCCAGACTAAAAATTATAAAGTCTTCCAGAGCTTATATATCTTCTGATATGGTTTGGCTGTGTCCCCACTCAAATCTCATCTTAAGTTGTAACTCCCACAATTTCCATGTGTTGTGGGAGAAACCTGGTGGGAGGTGATTGAATTATGGGGGCGGGTCATTCCTGTGCTGTTCTCGCATAGTGAATGACTCTCACAAGATCTGATGGCTTTAAGAATGGGAGTTTCCCTGCACAAGCTCTCTATTTGCCTGCCGCGACCCTTGTAAGATGTGACTTGCTCTTCCTCGCCTTCCACCATGATTGTGAGCTCCCCCACCAGACACGTGGAACCCTAAGTCCATTAAACTTCTTTCTTTTGTAAACTGCCCAGTCTTAGGTATGTCTCTATCAGCAGCATGAAAATGGACTAATACAGTAAATTGGTACCAGGAATGAGGTGCTGCTGAAAAGATATTCAATAATGCGGAAGCAACTTTGTAACTAGGTAACAGGCAGGGGTTGGAATAGTTTGGAGGGCTCAGAAGAGGACAGGAAAATGTGGGAAAGTTTGGAACTTCCTAGAGACTTGTTGAATGGCTTTGCCCAAAATGCTGATAGCGACATGGATAATAAAGTCCAGGCTGAAGCGGTCTCAGATGGAAATGAGGAACTTGAGAACTAGAGCAAAGGTTATGTTTTAGCAAACAGACTGGTGGCATTTTGCCCCTGCCATAGAGATTTATGGAACTTTGAACTTGAGAAGGGAAGATTTAGGGTCTGGCATAAGAAATTTCTAAGCAGCAAAGCATTCAAGAGGTGACTTGGGTGCTGTTAAAGGCATTCAGTTTTATAAGGGAAGCAGTACATAAAAATCTGGAAAATTTGCAGCCTGAAAATGCAATAGAAAAGAAAATCCCGTTTTCTAAGGAAAAATTCAAACCAGCTGTAGAAATTTGCATAAATAACGAGGAGCTGAATGTTAATCCCCAAGACAATAGGAAAAATGTCTCCCGGGCATGTCAGAGGTCTTCCCAGCAGCCCCTCCCATCACAGGACCAGATAACCTAGAAAGAAAAAATGGAATCATGGGCTGGGCCCAGAGTTCCCATGCTGTGTGCAGTCTAAGGACTTGATGCCTTGCATCCAAGCCACTTCAGCCATGACTAAAAGGGGCCAAGGTATAGCTCAGGCCATGGCTTCAGAGGGGGAAAGCCCCAACCCTTGGAAGCTTCCATGTGGTGTTGAGCCTGTGAGGTACACAGCAGTCAAGAATTGAGGTTTGGGAACCTCCATCTAGGTTTCAGAGGATAAATGGAAATGCCTGGATGTCCAGGCAGAAGTTTGCTGCGGGGGCAGGGCTCTCATGGAGAATTTCTGCCAGGGCAGTGCGGAAGGGAAATATGCAGTCTGAGCCCTCACATGGAGTCCCTACTGGGGCACTGCCTAGTGGAGTTGTGAGAAGAGGGCCACTGTTCTCCAGACCCCAGAATGGTAGATCCACCAACAACTTGCACCGTGTGCCTGGAAAAACCACAGACACTCAACAGCAGCCCATGAAAGCAGCCAGGAGGGAGCCTGTACTCTGCAAAGTCACAGGGGTGGAGCCACCCAAGACCATGAGATCCCATCTCTTTCATCAGTGTGACCCGGATGTGAGACACAGAGTGAAAGGAGATCATTTTGGAGCTTTAGGATTTGACCACCCTGCTAGATTTCAGACTTGAATGGGGCCTGTAGCCACTGTTTTCGCCAATTTCTCCCATTTGGAATGGCTGTATTTACCAACTGCATACACCGTCATTGTATCTAGGAAGTAACTAACTTGCTTTTGATTTTACAGGCTCATAGAAAGAGGCACTTGCGTAGTCTCAGATGAGACTTTTACTGTGGACTTTTGAGTTAATGCTGAAATGAGTTAAGACTTTGGGGGAACTGTTGGGAAGGCATGAATGGTTTTGAAATGTGAGGATAAGATATTTGGGAGGGGCCAAGGGTGGAATGATATGGTTTGGCTATGTCCCCACCGAAATCTCATCCTGAATTGTAACTCCCACAATTCTGACATGTTGTGGGAGGAATGCAGTGGTGACTGAATTATGGGGGTGGGTCTTTCCCATGCTATTCTTGTGATAGTGAATGAATCTGATGAGATCTGATGGTTTTAAAAATGGGAGTTTTGGCTGGGTGTGGTGGCTCATGTCTCTAATCCCAGCACTTTGGGAGGCCAAGGCAGGTGGATCACTTGAGGTCAGGAGTTTGAGACCAGCCTGTCTAACATGGTGAAACCCTGTCCCTACTAAAAATACAAAAATTAGCCACATGTCATGGTGGGCACCTGTAATCCCAGCTACTCGGGAGACTGAGGCAGAAGAATTACTTGAACCTGGGAGGCGGAGGCTGCAGTGAGTTGAGATCACACCATTGCATTCCGGCCTAGGCAACAGAGAGAGACTCAGTCTCAAAAAAACAAAAAACAAAACAAAACAAAAAACTGTGTTGGGGGGAGGGAGTTTCCCTGCACAAGCTCTTCCTTTGGCTGCTGCCATCCATGTAAGACACGACTTGCTCCTTTTTGCCTTCCACCATGATTGTGAGGCACCCCCAGCCATGTGGAACCATTAAACCTCTTTCTTTTGTAAATTGCCCAGTCTCAGGTATGTTTTTATCAGCAGTGTTAAAAACAGACTAATACACCTTCTAAGTTATATGTCTATGTGTAAGTACGCATTGATCTAAAGACATAAGTGATTAACTTCTTTTAATCTATAACTAAGATCTGAGTCCTGAAGACCTTCCTCTGGAATCTGTAAGTTTACTTAATCTGAATGGGTCCAGGTCCTGGGGTCACTCTTTTATCTTGTCTCCTCCTTAGTCATAGAGGTTTGTGGAGTTCCTTCAGACCCCCAATAAACTTGTTTGTAGAGGCCTGGGGAGTTTCTTCAGACCCCCAATAATCCTAAATGGGTCTTCTTAAGAATTCCTTCATGATCCAGTCATACTTCAAGTCCCAGGAAAGGCCTAAGCAAGACTCTTGGTGGGCCTTTATTATATTCCAGCCTTTGTATAAGGTCACTGGCTCTTTCAGCCTTGAATATTTAACTCAACCACTCAGTCAGTGCTGAAATAGTTGTTATGAAGGCCTGTGTTAATGAGAACTGGCCTGCAACAACAACACAAATTATAGTATTACAAGCAAAAATGATTATTGTAGTTGTAGTTGCTGCTGTTGATTTTGTTATTTTTCCAGTGGGAATTTCCAATCTACCAAAAATGTGTTAAGACAGGTTATTTCAAATGCTCTGTAGTAAAAGATCATTTGAAAATAAAATCTACCACATCTTTCAAAGGCAATTTTGTACAACACAATACAAAGAAATTAGTAAGAAAATGGAATAAGAGCAAAGACATACAAACAGGTTCTTTTTTATCATTATAATTATTAGATGTAAAGTTACTGTCAATCTGCTTAATGTCTCTAAACCTTTAATGTCAAATTTGTAACTTCTCTTGCTGTAGACCAGTAACAAATAACATGGGGACTGGCACTGGCTCACAGACTTCACCAAATAACAATGACACAGTGTTTCTAAAGAAAAAATAATTAGCTTCACAGCATTAACCTCTGTCTGCCTCAAACACTGACTCAATGTGATGACATCATATTATTTTCTCTGAATTTCAGTACTGGCAGGGACAGGAACTTTGGAAGCCTATGATGAGTGTAAGTTGGCTCACATATCAGCAGCAACATATTCTTTAGTTTGAAACTACAAAGAAAGAGTAAAAAGGAAGATGGTTTACATATGTGAAAGCAAAGATAAACAGTTTTGCTCTTTTAAAGTCATCCAGGTCTGAATGACAAGCACACCTCTTTCCCCTGGAGGATAAAGCCCTTGAAGGCCACAAATGCTTGCAAGAGCAAATGTAAAATTTTTCCTGTTTTATATTCTCCTTTCAACTTTGAATCTTAAAAGGACATTAATCTTGAGCCACTTTCTGTGTGCACTGCTTTCTTTGTCATGCAAATGCTACACTGGCCGGCTTTACCTTTTCTTAATTAATGGTAGGAGAGCAAAGTTTTCATCCATTCTAATGCTACTAGCTCGTCATTCGTTTTTTGTTCATTTCTTTCTTTCTAAGGAGAAATTCTCCTCCTTTAAGCAACGTTTTTAGTTAATATGTCAATAGTCAGCAGCCTTTAAACTTGCTGCGATTGTACACTGGGTTTGTGAAAAAAGAAGTTTTGCTCCTTAACAAAGACCTGAACTTTGGTTACAATTCTAACATGAAGCTCTTTGGCTAACACAATGATCCAGACCTTTAATGGACCCTCAAGAGAAAAGCAAGATTTAACACAGCATTCCATGAGTTAGGAGACTCTATTAACTCATGTCTTAGACATGGAACAAGGAAGACTAAGGTATTTGAGGTGATTTGGGAACTACACAATGACTGTGCAATAACCTCAATTTTGCATCTTGGTCTACATGGTGCAAAATATTCACTATCTGGCCTTTTAAGCAAAAGTTGTTCGTGCTTGCTCTATATCATAAACTCTAAGACAGGGGAAACTTCAAAATAAATACTAATGACAGCTTAAGAAACATGAATTAGTGCTAACTTTAAAAAAGACACCTTGTAAAAATAAATACAACAGCTACGGGTTAAGCCATTGAAAGCCAAGAACTGGACAGAGGAAAAAAGTGCACTACAGAAAAAAAATAAATTGGAAAAGACTGAAGAAACAAAGTGGAAAAAATAAGAGTTTATTCTTTTTTTTTTTTTTTTTTTGAGATGGAGTCTCGCTCTGTCGCCCAGGCTGGAGTGCAGTGGCGCAATCTCGGCTCACTGCAAGCTCCGCCTCCTGGGTTCACGCCATTCTCCTGCCTCAGCCTCTCCGAGTAGATGGGACTACAGGCGCCCGCCACCACGCCCGGCTAATTTTTTGTATTTTTAGTAGAGACGGGGTTTCACCGTGGTCTCGATCTCCTGACCTCGTGATCCGCCCGCCTCGGCCGCCCAAAGTGCTGGGATTACAAGCGTGAGCCACCGTGCCCGGCCGAGTTTATTCCTTAATAAAAATTTTTGAACATGTTTGTTTCATCAGTTACTTTTTAAAATTTAAGATTAAAATTTCTTTAGGGAAAAATGTAGTATCTTTTACTTTAAATTTTACATGATCCTCAGCTTGAAAGCCCTCAATAAAATGTAATACATATATATTCCATAGATTGTTTCTTAGAGAACCTTAATACAAGCTTTGTGTTATCCGTGTTTCTTGATTCTCTGAGAACTAAGTTATGAAGATGGGGTAAAGCGCCAAAAGATAGGGATAACCATGCAGTAAGGACTTCCAAGATAAAACATCTGATCAATCTGAGCCAAATAGCAGAGTTTGGGGACACCCTGCTGAACAGTCCTTATCTAAGCTTGCTATATTCAGTTGAATTATTGTACTTTGTGTTGCACAGACAAAAATCCTTTACTTTCCACTCACAGATGAGCTCATTTGCATATATACATAACAACAACAACAAAAAATATATATATATATATAATATAAACTGTGAACAGTACCGTGCCAAAGAAGTTCAGATGGCTTTTAGAGCATGGAACACAGGTGTCTGACCTTTTTAGCAGCTTAGGCTAGTTTCCCCAGTGAAAAGAAATGTCAATTGTAATTGATACAATGAACAGGAGTTCATTAGGTGAAGCTGGTTCTGCCATACAAATGACTTCCAAACCTAAGTAAGAAATGTTGTCTTTGCTCCTGGATTTCAGATCTACTTGGTGAATTCCCTACCAGACTTTCCTTTCAGTATGTTAAACTCCTAAGTCCAAAATGACCCTTCAGAAATGAAATGTAACTCCCACCTTGCTCTCCCTTTATCATCATTCCTCTTTTCATCACTTACAGAGCCGGGTCCCAAACTTTGCTTCACATTGCAGTCACCTGGGAAGCTTTTAATATTTTTAATGTCCTGATTACTCTCCATACTGATTAAATCAGAATATCTGAGGGTGACCAAACATCTGTAGTGTTCAAAGAGTATCAGGTGATTACAACATGCAGCAACGTTTAGGAACCATTCACTATGTCTATGATACGAGTAAAAATTACTCATATGGGCATTCAAGTACTACACTTGGCAACTCTTAGTTATCTTTGAAGACCTATACCCTAAACAACCTATATACCAGATAAATTGTAGTATTTACTTTTTTTGAAGACGCCTGATGACATTGTTATTGTTAAGCTGATTTATCCATGTAAGGTAGGCTCTCCTATCATTTGCAACTATTGGCAACCTGTCTCTAAGGATTACTTTCTCCGGAAAGCTCCCCCACAGTCTAGATGAGACTATTTCCTCTAGAAACCTCACAGAGTGGTTTGCATTTCCTTTAGAGACGTATATTATACACTGTCTTTAATTCAGTGTAACAGTTTTCCATTCAACATACACCTATTTAGTACTTCTTGCCTGTCACTTGGCTAATCATTAGAGGAAATCACAATTACTATGACTTCAAGAAGCATATGGTCATCCTAGGTTACAAACTCAGGCCTTGGGTCCTTCTTGTCTTTATTTACTCTGCAATACTGAGTCCAATGCCTCTTTGAAGTAGACATTAAATAAATATTTATTGACGTTAAGAAAAATGCTAAAACTCTAAATTTAAAGAAAGTAATGTCGCACAGTGAGAGCATGGGTATTGTTCTTCAAGAGAAAAATAATAATTTTCATCAGCAAAGTAAAATATGATATGTAAGCCTGAAGACTGGTAACCTCAGCTTTGGGATTCTAGAGTCAATGAAAATATTTCAGGATCTCTTAGTAAATAAATATTTTGCCTTCGGAGCAAATGTACCCATTACCCTCCTAATATCCAATATAAAACATAAGAAATGTCCAGTTATTCATTAACTTATTCAGCTAACAATTATTAAGGATGTGCTCTCTTTCAGATAGTAACTAAGCTAGAAACAGTGGTGAGATATGGTAGTCATCAGGAAGTTACTCATGCATTTATTTGTTTCACCCAGTATTTATTGAGTACCTGAGCAAACACCACCATTATACTTACATGACTTAACATACTAATCACAGCCCTATATTCACTCTATATATTTATCACAACACAACAAGGCACACTTACACACCACATTAGCAACATGAAACCCTCTCTCACACGAGAAAATATATTAATATTTATACACCTCTCCCCCCTTCTCCTTCTATCCCTCAACCCCAACATCATCACTGGCTTCACGCCTTGTAAACATAGTTTAATCAAAACGTTAGATTCTGAATCTAACAATAGAGGCCCAAAACCTCTTGCTTACCGGGAAAGTTCACAAGAACTGCTAACTCACTGCCCCGTGTCTAACAACATGGCTTTCTCAACTTTTAAAGGATAATAGCTATCCATTGGTCTTAGGACCCCAAAATTTTGGTGCAACTCCAAATAAAAGTAGCAATCATGTATACTACTATAACCATTATAACCCTAACCTCCTTAATCCCTCCTATCATTACCACCCTTGTTAACCCCAGCAAAAAAAGCTCATACCCACACTATGTAAAAACGATCGTCGCATCTACCCTTATCACCAGCCTCCTCCCCACAACAATGTTCACGTGCATAGACCAAGAAGTCATTATCTCAAACTGACATTGGACAGCAGCCCAAACACTAGAACTCTCCCTAAGCTTTAAACTAGACTACTTCTCCATAATATTCATCCCCATCGCATTATTCGTCACCTGGTCTATTACAGAATTCTCACTATGATATATACACTCAGACCCAAACATCAACCAGTTTTTCAAATATCTACTCATCCTCCTCACCACTAATTCTAGTTACCGCCAACAACCTGTTCCAACTTTTCATTGGTTGGGAAGGCGTGGGAATTATATCCTTTCTCCTCATCGGCTGATGACACGCCCGAGCGGAAGCCAACACCGTAGCCATCCAAGCAATCTTGTATAACCGCGTCGGCGACATCGGCTTCATTCTAGCCTTAGCATGATTTCTCCTCCACACTAACTCATGAGAACAACAACAACTACTCCTCCTAAACACCAACCCCAACTCCCTCCCACTAGCAGGCCTCCTCCTAGCAGCAGCAGGAAAATCGGCCCAACTTGGCCTCCACCCTTGACTCCCCTCAGCCATAGAAGGCCCGACCCCTGTCTCAGCTCTACTCCACTCAAGTACCATGGTCGTAGCCGCAGTATTCCTATTCATCCGCTTCCACCCCTTAGCAGAAAACAATCAATCAATCCAAATCCACATTGTACTTACAACGTGCCAGGTGCTATTCTAGGCACTGAAGATACTGCAATGAACGAATATTGCGCTGATACTGCAATGAATGAAACAGACCAAAATATTCATTTTGAGACATGATTACAAGTTACTTTTGAACCATACCAGAAGTATTTTTTTCTAATTTAATTATAACCAATTGGAAAGTGTAATTATATTAATTAAATTTAAATTTACTAACTCCTCCAGATTCTATTAATAATTCTAGATTTGAATTCCACATAAGAGAGAGTCAGCAAAGGAAAACTCAAGAATAGCTTCACGAGCCACTCATTGTTCTTCCATTTTCAAATGAGCAATGCATACGCATGCCTTGTACATAAGAATATGTTTCCCCAGGCAGTGCATTCTGTGCCCCTTCAGGCAGAAACAATCTATTTATTTGGATGTTCCTCATCTGTCAAGTCAAAGGCAGAAAATGAGAAGATGACTTGCAAAAATACCAAGTCAGCAAGTTTTCTAAATTTTCTATTATTCTTCTGCTGGAAGTAAAAAGTATTCAGCACTGTCCAGAGACTATATGAACAGCCGGATTGCATGATGTTTGGGGTCCTTTCTGTATTAAAAGTCCATGACTTATGTTTGTTATTACAGAGTATTTCATAGCATGCATTATTATTGTTATTATTCATCTATGGGATAAATATGAGCTACTAGGAGGCTTTCAGCAAAAAGTAAAAGAAAATCCAGCTAAAAGCAACTTAATAAATAAGAAAAATTAGTTATTTCAGAAAGGAGATCAGAGACAGTTATGAAGGCTGGACAATTCAGCAGGTCAACCATAACACAACTTCTGACCCACTTTCTGACCTCTCTGCCCAAATGTGCCCTCAGTCCCTATGGTCATGAGCCATCTGCAGTGGCTCCAGGTATCACACAATAACATTCAATTGCAGGAAGAACAAAGAATGTACTATCTCTTAAAGTTCCTCTTTAAGAGTGAAGACCACTTTCCTAGACATCCTGAATCCATATTCCCTCTTTTGTTTCAGCCAGAAGGGCACCAGGAGTCCATGTTTAAGTCAGTCACTGGCAGAGGAATGAAGTTACCAGGATTGGTTTAGAGTGTGAATTAAGATAGAGCCTTAAGACTTATAATTCCTGGAAAGCTGACTTCAGCATACTTTTTACGTATTAGCAAAAATATGGGAAAATCTGTTCCTAGGTAGACAACATTACCTTCAATTGAATAACATGTTAGAATATAGGTATAGATACAAAGTTGGCCATTCCTCTCAAGAGAACTGGCTTTCAGTGTTGGCAGCACCCCCTTGGAGGGGGTGGGCAGTAAAAAAATACTGAAGCCTGGTCCCTCAGTGATTCTGATTTAAGAAAGCTGGACCACAGACCAGACATCAGAATTTCTTTTTTTTTTTTTTTTTTTTTTTTGTGATGGAGTCTTTCTCTGTTGCCCAGGCTGGAGTGCAGTGGTGCCATCTTGGCTCACTGCAACCTCTGCCTCCCAGGTTAAACCAATTTTCCTGTCTCAGCCTCCTGAGTAGCTAGGATTACAGGCACCTGCCACCACACCCAGCTAATTTTTGCATTTTTAGTAGAGACAGGATTTCACCATATTGGTCAAGCTGGTCTCAAACTCCTGACCTCAGGTGATCCACCCACCTCGACCTCCCAAAATGCTGGGATTACAGGCATGAGCCACCTCTCCCGGCTGGACATCAGGATTTCTAAAAGCTTCCAGGTGATTCCAACACGAGCAGCGTTGGAGAAGCCCTGCCCCATAGCATTTCTAACGTTTTATTGATGATGCAATACTGTAGGTCTGGGGCCCCCTCTTGGAACTGCAAGGCCCTAATACCGTGGGCTTCCAAATCTATGGTTCCATCATAGCAATTACTATAGTATATATAATTAGGCTGGTACATGGCTGACTTCTTATCTGAATATAAGCATTTTACAAAGAACTGGAAAACTGCCTGCTCCACAGTAGGTATTTCATATTCTTGAATTCACATTGTTGAATACTACAGAGAGCTTGTTTCTGAGTGGTCATGTGTGGCAGATGGACTACATTAGAAAATGTAACTTTGAGGCTCATAGATGAGAAACTCTAGAATAGCCATAATAGCTAATTTAATTTGACTGCCTGAAGGTATTTGGTGGGGGACAATTGGCTAAGTTTAGAGACTGTGGTATTATTTACAAGGCCAATGTTAGTGTTCACAAGCGGGTCTTACCTTGGCTTTGAAGACAGGCTGCCAAAAGTGATTAGGTGAGAGCTAGCAGTTAGAGCCAAATCTGGACACTGACAGCTGCCTCTTCTCCCTCTGGCACTTCTGCAGAAGGTAAGTTTTTTATGTTAATTTTTATGTTTGAAGGCATAGTGCTAGTCTGCATGAGACCCAGGAGGGCCAATGAAAAGCTATGTTATATTAGGATGGCCATGATAGTCCTTGTTTAGCTAAAAAGAGTCTTGAAATCTTGGCTTTTAAGCATAAAGAATCAGCTCCTTTTTGTACAAAAGCATAAAATTGTAGTCCACAGCACAGAGAAGCCAAGGAGAATGCAGCCATTAGAGACACCTGTGAGTGGCAGTAAATTATTCTCCTACACTACAAATGCTAATCATTCAAAAAAGCTGGATCCTTGCTGCTTGCCTTTTTCTTGCTCATAGCAATGTCATGAAGAATGGGATATCCATATAATTCATTCTCACGGGAGTGTCAAGGGATGAGATGCTGTCCTAATATATAATATTGCCACCTGTACAATAGGCTGTTCCTGAACAGCACTCAGTCGACATAAATAAATCTTGAAGCAGGCTTTGTGCAGAAATGAATAAACACTTGAATGTGCAAATGTCTCCAGTTCTGTGGTTCTCATTTCAAGCTGTGTTTGTCTTGGTAACTGGAGACTTTTTTTTAAGCTTCACTTTCAAATCCCTCTGGGCTAAAACTGAGCAAAAGTGAAATGACAAACCACAAAAGAATATTCATTAAAAAAAATATTTTTTTAGACGCCGAGATCTCACTATGTTGCCCAGGCTGGACTTGAACTTTTAGGCTCACGTGATAATCCAGCCTCAGCCTCCCAAGGAGCTGGAACAACAGGTATGCACTGCTGAACCATCCTCAAAAATGTTTATTTTTAATGGTGAGATATTTTCCAAGGGTAACTGATATAATTGATCAGCCTTGACTCCTGTGAAACCAGCAAGCCCTCTCTTCTTTGAAGACCTGGAGTGATTCTCCATCCATGGCCCTACTTTAGTCCACTGCTCACTCTATTGTCTTTCCTGACTGTAGCTGCCCCTTCATTCACCTACATTTTATATGATGTGGTGATGAGTAGAAATCAAAGTGCAGCAATACGGACTAGAGAGAAATATGGCCAGAGAGGCTGTAGAACAGAGCGTTTAAAGACATTATTGTTGGAGCCATTCTTTCTGGATTCAATTTCAAGTTTTAATCTCCATTAGCTGTGTTACTTAAACTTTCTATGGCCCAGTTTTCCCATGTTTAAAATGTGCCTAATAATGGTGCCTATTGCAGAGGGCTGTGTCTATTAAAATACCTACGATGTTTTTTTAAAGACCCAGTGTTTTTAGTCAAAAAATGCCAAGTATTTTTAAAAATCTCTTTTATTCCCCTGTGCAATATTTCTCCCAGATCAAATCAGCAGGCGACATACATAGTGCTTGAAACACAACTCCAAAGAGGATCCGGAAGGCATACTGTACAGTACTGCTTTCATGTCTATTCTATACACACAGTCAGCAATATCTCTCAACCATGGAGCCCAGTACATGCAAAGTTTTTAAAAGAATGCCTGGTACGGTACATAGCATTAAAATTTTTTATATCATAATGTTTACTTCTGGGTGGTAGGATTTGGTGATTAATTTTTTTCTCTTCTTTTTGCTCTTTTTTTTTTGCTCTTTCCAATTAAAAAATAATTGATATTATTTTTATAATATGAAAAAAATTACATATGAAAACATTATCTGTATCAATTAGCTATTGCTGTCTAACAAACTACCCCACAATTCAGTGACTTTTAAAAATCAGGTATTATTACACCTTATGGATGTGTGGATCAACTAACAGCAAAACACACTCACGCATCTGTTTTGAGCAGCGTGTGGGTTGGCTGAGGATTCTACTTGAGCCTTGGCTTGGTTGTGGGACAGCTGTGCTCCACATGTTTCTTTTTTTATTTTTTTTTTTGAGACGGAGTCTCGCTCTGTCATCCAGGCTGGAGTGCAGTGGCGCGATCTCGGCTCACTGCAAGCTCCGCCTCCCGGGTTTACGCCATTCTCCTGCCTCAGCCTCTCTGAGTAGCTTCTAATTCTTCTCTGGACCAGTGGAACAGCCCAGGCATGTTCTCCCTACAGCAATGGCAGAAGCGCAAGAGAACAAATACATGCAAAAACCCTGGAAGCCTAGGCTCAGATGTGCTACAAAGTTCCCCTCAAACTATTGTTCCAACCAAGTCACAGAGTTGAAATCAGAGTCAGAAGCTGGGGATACATATCTTGCCTTTAATGTGGCAGAAACTACAAAGAAATACAGCCAAGGTCATGGGTTGTGTATATGGGAGAGAGGAAAATTAGAATGGGGACCATTAATAAAATCTATACCACTTTCTTTCTGTGCTCTAGGAACTAGTTCCAGTTTAATACTCACATATTGAGAGGTGACAGCATGCTGGCAGTCCTCACAGCCCTTGCTCACTCTTGGCTCCTCCTCTGCCTGGGCTCCCACTTTGGTGGCACTTGAGGAGCCTTTCAGCCCACCGCTGCACTGTGGGAGTCCCTTTCTGGGCTGGCCAAGGCGGGAGCCGGCTCCCTCAGCTTGCAGGGAGGTGTGGAGGGAGAGGCGCGAGAGGAACCGAGGCTGCGCGGGGCGCTTGCGGGCCAGCTGGAGTTCCGGGTGGGCGTGGGCTTGGAGGGCCCTGCACTCGGAGCAGCCGGCCGGCCCTGCCGGCCCCGGGCAATAAGGGAATTAACACCCGGGCCAGCGGCTGCGGAAGGTGTACTGGGTCCCCCAGCAGTGCCAGCCCACTGCCGCTGCGCTTGATTTCTCACCGGGCCTTAGCTGCCTTCCAGCGTGGCAGGGCTCGGGACCTGCAGCCCACCATGCCTGAGCCTCCCACCCCCTCCATGGGCTTCTGTGCAGCCCGAGCCTCCCGGACGAGCGCCACCCCCTGCTCCACAGCGCCCAGTCCCATCGACCACCCAAGGGCTGAGGAGTGCGAGCGCCGTGGCGCGGGACTGGCAGGCAGCTCCACCTGCAGCCTCGGTGCAGGATCCACTGGGTGAAGCCAGCTGGGCTTCTGAGTCTGGTGGAGATGTGGAGAACCTTTATGTCTAGCTCAGGGATTGTAAATACACCAGTCAGCACCCTGTGTCTAGCTCAGGGTTTGTGAATGCACCAATCAACACTCTGTATCTAGCTGCTCCCGTGGGGCCTTGAAGAACCTTTGTGTCTATACTCTGTATCTAACTGATCTGATGGGGACGTGGAGAACCTTTATGTCTAGCTCAGGGATTGTAAACGCACCAATCAGTGCCCTGTCAAAACAGACCGCTGGGCTCTACCAATCAGCAGGACGTGGGTGGGGCCAGATAAGAGAATAAAAGCAGGCTGCCCCAGCCAGCACTGGCAACCCGGTCGGGGCCGCTTCCCCACTGTGGAGGCTTTGTTCTTTCACTCTTTGCAATAAATCTTGCTACTGCTCACTCTTTGGGTCCACACTGCTTTTATGAGTTGTAACACTCACCGCGAAGGTCTGAAGCTTCACTCCTGAAGCCAGTGAGACCACGAGCCCACCGGGAGGAACGAACAACTCCAGACGCGCCACCTTAAGAACTGTAACACTCACCACGAAAGTTTGCAGCTTCACTCCTGAAGCCAGCGAGACCACGAGCCCACCGGGAGGAACGTACAACTCCAGACGTGCCACCTTAAGAACTGTAACACTCACCACGAAAGTTTGCAGCTTCATACCTGAAGCCAGCGAGACCACGAGCCCACCGAGAGGAACGAACAACTCCAGACGCGCCACCTTAAGAACTGTAACACTCACCACGAAAGTTTGCAGCTTCACTCCTGAGCCAGAGAGACCACGAACCCACCAGAAGGAAGAAACTCCGAACACATCCGAACATCAGAAGGAACAAACTCGAGACGCGCCACCTTAAGAGCTGTAACACTCACCGCGATTGTCCGTGTCTTCATTCTTGAAGTCAGTGAGACCAAGAACCCACTAATTCCGGACACAATATCACATGACAAGAATCATGATTTCTGAAGACAAACACACCTGGTTTTCAATCCTAACTCAACTATTTACTAACTATGTGACCTTGGTAAATTGCTTCTCCTTTCAGAATCTGTTTCCTATTTGTAAAGTGGAAATGAAAGTAGTCCTAGAATAATTAAATGTTTCATAATTAAATTAGACAATCAATATAAATCTCTTAGTAGCATACCCCATGCATGGTAGCACTCAAATATTGGTTGATGAACTTAGTGTTGTTTAACATCATTATCTTCCATAAATGCTGTCATAAGCTTGTCAAACAGAAGTGATCTCTCTCTGCTGAAGTCCTTTACTCCCATAATCACCTCTACTGGTCATTTGATGTGCATCACATACAGCTTGGTACTGTGGGTACTGTGGTAATTTATGGGCCTTTCTTACTGTGCTGTAAACTGGATGGGATGAACACATTTTCTGTATCTTTGCATCCCAAAGTACTCTGCTAGTCTTCACCACAGTTAGAATTCCAAGAATAGCTTATATTTTTACAGTTCTTTGTAGTTGATACAGTGTTTTCTAATTTGATTTTCTTGATGTAAGGTAGCAAGGACAGAGTTTATAGATAAGAAAACTCAGATTTAGAGACTTTGAAACTTGCCTGAGATCACATGATATGAGGCATAAATTTCACTCAATTTCTTATCTTTGATTTTTATCTAGTAAACTTTTATTGTAATTACTTAATGTATATTTAGTGCAGAGAAAAAATGAGGTAAAGTCAACAACTATACCAAAAGAAATTTTCAATAGCCAACACAAAAGAGTGCCATAAAATCCAACCTTGAGTTATCCTGATAATTTTTTTCTGAGAACATTTAAGAAAAAAATAAGAAAAACAACACTCTTAAGTCTTATTTGTTTTTTTTCCTGCTTTTCCTTTTTTTTTTTTACCTTATGCATAAATCACATAATGTACACATATTTTTATAAAAAGTAATGTGATGGTTTTGTGCCTAAAGGCTATAGTTGTCAACTCAGAATAGAAATGCAGGACATATTTTTTAAATGGTCTTTAAATTAAAGGGGTTGTATATTTAAAGTACACAATCATGCAACCTAAGGTAGGCAGAGGAGAGAGGAAAGCAAAAGCTTAAGCTCCAAATCTGAAAGGTTAGCACCTCATCCATAGTCATTTTTTGTTATCAATGAGTTGAAGATGTTCTCTCTCCAGAGAGTGAATAATGTTCCTGGTGGGGGAGTTTCCTTATTTCCTTCCAGTGATTTCATGTTTACAACAGCATTCACTGTTAGCTACACGTATGTAGCTAAACAAATATGTGTCCAACTGCTTGTTCCTGGCTACAGAACTATTCTGAACTATACACACATTCCCTCAAAAATATTTGTATTTATGCTTGGGGTATGTGATTGACATCTGCAGAAACCTAAACGTTAAGATTTTAAACTCAGTAAAACTGTTTGTATGTTTATAAATATTAGTATAAACAAGAATCACTCTGATAATTAACTTAAAAAATAATGAAAATATTTTGGATAGATGTATTTCTGTGTTTAAGGACCTGTTCAGTGGGGCAATGTCTACATGAATAAAATGAATTAACAAGTATCCTCTTCTATATACACATGCCAAAAAGCTGATAAAACTTCCATTTAGTTCTAGAATTACAGAAAGAAAGAGAAAGAGAGAGGGTAAAATTCTGTTACCAAAACACCAGGGGTTTGGTGTAGGTCCTGCTGCTCACTGCACAGAGTGCCAATGACTGAGACACTAAGTATTGCCAAGAGAGAAGGATTTAATTGGGTGCTGCAGCTGAGGAATTAGAAACTCAGTCTCAAATCTATCTCCCCCACTGACTAAAGCTAGGGCTTTATATAGCGGGGAGAAATGTAACAATGTGTAAGAAAGCAGGAACTAGGGAGGGGCAAGGAAGCAATCATGAGAATGAGGGGTCCTATCTGGTGCAGTGATCTGGTGAGTTTCCCTTCTTGAATACTTTTTTGAGAGCCCTGAAGGTTCTTTCCTGAGGAAGGAGCTCAGATAAAACAAATATAAGTTTCAACCTTTAAGACCAGAAAGGTTCATTTCTGTGTTTATCAAAATGAACACTCTATGGGACTTTTGGGTAGGTTTCAATTCTTTATAGCTAATAATCTAATTTATGAAATAGCATCCCCTTTTAGATTATGAATCACTCTTACACCAAAGGAAGAGCCATCTTCATTTTTTTCAAGGGGGCTTTACTATACTTGATTAGGGGAGCACCCTAGAAAATTACTGAAGAAACCTAAGCACGGTACAAACTAAACTCTACAATCTTAATCTAGGTCCTTGCTCAGTATCATAGATGATCCCGGCTGACAATTACCCAATTTTCTTTCTGTGAAGTTACCTGGTCTTTCCCCTACAGGAGTGACTGCCAACCTATAGGCCACAAATTCCTGGTGGCTTATGGAGTTATGGCATGTAGCTGGTGAATCTATTTGCATACCAGCTAAGATCTGCCAGGAAAATAAGGTGTATATTCTGCTTGTATAAATATATTTTAATGATAATTAATTAAAATTTCTTTTAGGATAATTATTTTCAAAGGTATCTATGAAATTGTTTGATATTATAAAGTGATCTGGATGTTGTAGTCCAAAAGTTTGAAAGAAAATTGCCCCAGGCCTCACTACCTCTTGCTTTAACCAACTTCTAATCTATGAAGAACTGAGTTAGAGTAATGGTCCTAAATTGCCAAGTGAATTTGGTTCTAGGTTCCTTAATCAAATGATTGTATTCTTCAATTATATTTTTCCTCGACTTTTTTGAGCAAAGATTTCCTTTTTTTCCCCAGCAAGAGAGTAGTAGGAACTTGCTACTTACCACATTATCCCAGTGGTATATTGAAATTTTAATAATGTGGCCTCAGGGATGAAGAAATTTCATAATACACTTCATTCATCTTCAAAAGCACTTCTCACTTATATAATTTTCAATACGCAAAACTTGACAATTTTCATGCAATATTACATTAGTTAAAGAACAGAGATATCTATTTCACCCTTTAAAATTTTATTGGGCATTGATTGTTATATAGCATTGCTCATAATTTTTTTTAGACTTCACAAATTTATTATGCTCTAGACACATATAAAGCAGTATTTTCTTGGCATGTTTGTCAAGAGATTTTGTAAAGCCATGTAACAGGTAGTACTTTTATCAAAGCAAAAAATTAACATTTATCCAAAGCACCACCATGAATTAATAATTTTCCTTGAAACTTATAGGTGATGATGGCTATAAACTCAGGGATTGTATAGAAATACCTAATAATGGTAACAACAACAATAATAGTAACTACCATTTATGGAGAAACTACTATGTTCCCAACAGTATATTAATAACATAACCATCATTAATCTAATCCTCATGAATATAATGAGATTTATGTTGTTAATATTCTCATTCTTGTGATGATTAATCTTATGTGTCAACTTGGCTAGGTGGTGATGCTCAAATGTTTGGTCAACTAATCTAGATGTTGCTGTGAGGGTATGGTTTTGATGTGATTAACATTTAAATAAGTACACTTTGAGTAAGCAGGTTACCCTTCGTTATGTGAATGCGTATCATCCAATCAGTTGAGAAGCCCCCTCCCCCAAGAAAGAGGTAATTCCACTTCCAGACTGTCTTTGGACTGAAGCTGAGGCATTAACTCTTCCTGAGTCTCTAGTCTGCTGGCCTGCCCTGCAAATTTTGAACTTGCCAACTGCATTAGACAATTTCTTAAAATAAATATCTCTCTGATGGCCAGTGATGATGAGCATTTTTTAATGTGTCTGTTGGCTGCATAAATGTCTTCGTTTGAGAAGTGTCTGTTCATATCCTTCGCCCACTTGTTGATGGGGTTGTTTTTTTCTTGTAAATTTGTTTGAGTTCATTGTAGATTCTGGATATTAGCCCTTTGTCAGATGAGTAGGTTGCAAAAATTTTCTCCCATTTTGTAGGTTGTCTGTTCACTCTCATGGTAGTTTCTTTTGCTGTGCAGAAGCTCTTTAGCTTAATTAGATCCCATTTGTCAATTTTGGCTCTTGTTGCCATTGCTTTTGGTGTTTTAGACATGAAGTCCTTGCCCATGCCTATGTCCTGAATGGTATTGCCTAGGTTTTCTTCTAGGGTTTTTATGGTTTTAGGTCTAACATGTAAGTCTTTAATCCATCTTGAATTTTTGTATAAGGTGTAAGGAAGGGATCCAGTTTCAGCTTTCTACGTATGGCTAGCCAGTTTTCCCAGCACCATTTATTAAATAGGGAATCGTTTCCCCATTTCTTGTTTTTGTCAGGTTTGTCAAAGATTAGATGGTTATCGATGTGTGGTATTATTTCTGATGGCTCTGTTCTGTTCCATTGGTCTATATCTCTAGTTTGGTACCAGTACGATACTGTTTTGGTTACTGTAGCCTTGTAGTGTAGTTTGAAGTCAGGTAGCATGATGCCTCCAGCTTTGTTCTTTTGGCTTAGGATTGACTTGGCAATGTGGGCTCTTTTTTGGTTCCGTATGAACTTTAAAGTAGTTTTTTCCAATTCTGTGAAGAAAGTCATTGGTAGCTTGATGGGGATGGCATTGAATCTATAAATTACCTTGGGCAGTATGGCCATTTTCATGATATTGATTCTTCCTGTCCTTAAGCATGGAATGTTTTTCCATTTGTTTGTGTCCTCTTTTATTTCATTGAGCAGTGGTTTGTAGTTCTCCTTGAAGAGGTCCTTCACATCCCTTGTAAGCTGGATTCCTAGGTATTTGATTCTCTATGAAGCAAGATTTGACAGAGGTCCCTCTGAACTGACTGAAAAGTTTTCACCACAAGCAGATTGAGGAACTAAGTAGAAATTATGTTGGAGTATGAAAGAATAAAGTTAATGTCTCTTGCAAAAAATAAAATAAAATAAAATAAATAACTCTCTCTCTACAAATATACATCCTATTGGTTCTGCTTCTCTGGAGAACTCGAATACCGTCTCCGTTTTGTACATGTTTTACTAAGACGCTAAAGCTAAAAATGTCAGCAAGGACATCCAACCACTGAGTGGCAGACCCAAGATTTGCACAGATCTCTTAGACTCCACAGGCTGGAGTCTCTATGCTTCCTCCCAGCATAGATCTAATTGCAAGTGACTACAAAGTCCTTGGAGCTCTTCTTCTTCCACTTAAAGCTAAGGAGACTGAGGAGAGTTGGGGTTACCCAGAACAAGAATGACTTTAGGAACAGTAATGACTTTAGGTTTTTATGATTGCTAAGTTTTGAGATAATCTTTGGATGTTCACTTTCCTAACATCTCCAGGATTTTATATAGGACCAGTCAGCTATTCAAAGGGGAAGTCCCACAGATCACCATCCCACAAGAATAACTCTTGACCTTTCAAAAAAAGCTTTACTCCTCCGAAAGTTCTAAGAGGATTAAGTCTATTTGCCAAAATTATGCTTAGATAATATTTTTAACACTTTAAGCTTGGACATAATTGAGTTGTCTAAAATTGCACTGTATTTCCTTCTACTGCCTAGATACCTCTGGTGATTTTTGCTAATCAGTCTATGACTTTTGGATTAACTAAATGGTTTAGACAAAAAGTTGATAAAATAAGAGGAAGAAAGTATAATTACAAATTAAATAAACAATTTCCAAAATTTACATGCTATGTATGCCACTTCCTCCCTAGGGACACAGCTGGATGATCTCAGCGTATGAAATAGAAGCCATCTTTGTAACAATTTTTATATACTACAGGTGTTATTCAAAGAAGACTTCCTAGATATGTTTAAAAATGATATATTTCTGTCCACTATAAAAAGACAGTAGGCTATTCTTTTTCATTGTAGTAAAAAAGTTTTAAAATAATAATTTTATATGTCAAAGAACTGCTTATGTGGCATGAACAAGAATGAAAGGTTCAATGACCCAGTGAAACATTTGGTCTACTTACCATCAAGTAATTAATCAGATTGCTATATTCTCCTTGAAATAATTAGTTTATAAGTTACTCAAATTAAACTGTTGTACTGATGTTGCAAATGAACCTTTTTGGCATAGAAGTGAAGACTGTCCAAATGATGGATTCTTCACTTTCAAGCAAGTACTTTCTGAAATTTTAAAGCAGAAAAGGGAAAGTGACAACTTCAGAAACATTTAAAAGTAGCTACATCTGATTATTTTGAAAGTTCTGTTGTCACTTAACAAATTATGTATCTTTCACGTCTCCCAAAGTACTACTGGAGATAAAGATATTCTATATCTATTTTAGATTCAGAAAAATAAATCAAAAAGATGATTTCTAAATAACAGATAGTTGTTTCCTCACTGTTTTAAATTAAAAGTGAAGAAAACATAATCTTTCATCTTCTAGATTTTTAAAGAATACAAATACATATAGATAAAAATGTCTTAATATAAAATACCTTTTACAAAGTTATTTATTCTAAAACATAGCAATGTTTTGGTTGCGCTGACTTTTTTTAGTACATGAACAAATGTAAAAATGTAATATATAAAACAGTGTAATTTTTGAATAAATATTTCTTTGTGGTTGTAGCACAAAGTAATTACTACAATGAAACTTTTTGTAAATTGTCAGTTTATGTAACTAAACATGAAAGATATTTTCTCATTTTATTTAATTGTACAGGAAAACATTTTTCCTTAGGGCAAGCAATGACATTTTCTATAGTTTTCAAGTTCTAAATTTACAAGTGCATTAAAGGAAAAAAAAAAAACCCATGTTTTTCAGAAGACACAGCTCTGTTAATATATCTATTATGTAATAATAATAATAATCATGAAACCAATATAATGAAGTTAATTTTTATTGAGTGGTAAGTAGGCAGTATTCTAAATGCTACATATATATTAATACAAGAGTTCTATGAAGTAGCTTCTTTTTAAAAAATTAATAGCATTTAATTAAATTCTATTAAAAACTTTATCTTTTCATAGAACAGTTTGTATTTACAGAAAAATTAAGTAGATAGTAGACAGAGTTCCCATATACCAACCCCCACATTCACTTTACCATTAACATCTTGCGTTAATGTGGTGTGTTTGTTACAACTAATGTAATAATGATACATCATTATAAACTAAAACTTGTGGTTTACACTAAGGCTCACTCTTTGTGTTATATAGTTTTATGGGTTTTGACAAATGCATAATGCTATGTTTGTACCTTGCAGAGCCATATGGAATCATTTAATTGTTCTAAAAATTCCCTGTGCTTTTCCCACTAATTCTCCCTCCCATAAACTCCTTTTACAGAGTGCTGACTGGTGCGTTTACAAACCTTTAGCTAGACACCGAGTGCTGATTGGTGCATTTTTACAGAGTACTGATTGGTGCATTTACAGTCGTTTAGCTAGACACAGAGCACTGATTGGTGTGTTTTTACAGAGTGATAATTGCTGTGTTTACAGTCCTTTAGCTAGACACAAAGTGCTGATTTGTGCATTTTTACAGAGTGCTGATTGGTGCATTTACAATCCTTTAGTTAGACACAGAGTGCTGATTGATGCATTTACAATCCTCTAGCTAGACAGAAAGGTTCTCCAAGTCCCCACTCCACCCAGGAAGTCCAGCTGGCTTCACCTCTCACTATGTTGATGTGATGAATTATATTAATTGATTTGCAAATGTTGAACCATTTTTGCATGCCTGAAATAAATTTCTCTTGGTCATGGTGTATAATTATTATTATTTTTATTTTTATTTATTTTTATTTTTTTTTTGAGATAGAGTCTCGCTGTCGCCCAGGCTGGAGTGCAGTGGCGCGATCTTGGCTCACCGCAGGCTCTGCCCCCCAGGTTCACGCCATTCTCCTGCCTCAGCCTCCCCAGTAGCTGGGACTACAGGTGCCCGCCACCTCGCCTGGCTAATTTTTTTTGTATTTTTAGTAGAGACGGGGTTTCACTGTGTTAGCCAGGATGGTCTCGATCTCCTGACCTCATGATCCACCCACCTCGGCCTCCCAAAGTGCTGGGATTACAGGCGTGCCCGGCCGGTGTATAATTATTTTTATTCACAGTTGAATATAGTTGCTAACAAATTTTGAACATTTTTTGCATCTCTGTTCATGAAGGATATTGGTATGCAGTTTTCTTTTCTTGTAAGGTCTTAATATAGTTTTGGCATTAGAGGAATGTACCTTCATAGAATGATTTAGGAAGTATTCCCTCTGATCCTGTCTTCTAAAAAAAGTGGAGAGAGTTAGTGTCATTATTTTTTTCTGACATATCTGATAGAATTTACCAGTGAAACCATCTAGACCAAGTGCTCTTTTGGGGGTTGTTTTCTACTGATAAAATTTATTTAATAAATATAGGCCTCTTCAGAAAATCTATTTTTTGTGTGTATCATAGTTTTTGTCTTTCAGGAAACTGGCCTATTTAATGTAAGTTATTATATTTGTGGGCATATAGTAGCTTACAATATTTCTTTTTTAATCAACTTAATCATTTAATGTTTATTAGATCAGTAGTGATGATCTCCCATTCATTTTTAAGACTATTAATGTTCTGTCTCTCTCTCTCTCTTTCCCTTTCTTCCTTTTCCTTCCTCCCCACCCCTACTTTGGATTAGGGTTTTTTAATTTTATTGGTCTTTTCAAAAAACAAAATTTTCAAAAAATTTGATTAATTTTTCTATTGATTCCTTGTTTTCAATTTAATTGATTTCTACTCTAATTTTTAATAGGTCTTTTCTTCTGCTTGCTTTGGTCCTAAATTTACTCTTCTTCTCTAGTTTCCTAATGTGAAAGATTAGGTTATTTATTTTAATATTTCTTGTTTTCTAATATATGTATTCAATGCTATAAATTTGCCTCTAAGTGCTTCTTTTTCTGTACCTCACAGATTTTGATAAAGTATATTTATATTTTTATTTAATTAACAATATCTCTTTAATTTGTCTTGCAAATTCTTTGTTCCATGTGTTATTTTAAAGTGTATTGTTGAACCAAAAAACATATTGGATTTTTCAACTAGTTTAATTTTACTGTGATCTTTCTAAATCATATGTTGTATAATTTCTATCATTTTGAATTTGTTAAGATATATTTTATGATGCAGAATGTTGTCTATTTTGGTGAATATGTGAACTTGAGAAGAATATGTATTCTGCTCTTATTGGGTGAAATGCTCTATAAACATTAATTAGATACACTTTATTGATATGTATCGTTCAGTTAAACTATGTTCTTAATGATTTTCTGCCTGTTGGAATTCTCAGTTACTGATAGATTTATGTTGAACTCTTCAGCAATAATAGTGAATTTGTCTATTTCTTTTTGTAGTCCCATATAATAGAGAATAAACTTCTCTATCATTATGTAATGCCTCTCATTATCCTTGATGATTTTCCTTGCCCTGAAGCCTGTAATGCCTGAAATTAATATAGCTACTCCAGTTTTCTTTTGATTAGTGTTAACATGACTTATCTTGTCATCCCTTTACTTTTAATGTATCTGTGTCTTTCTACTAAACTAGATTTCTTCTAGATGATATATCATTGGTCTTATGTTTTTACTTTTTTTTAATCCACTTTGACTTTCTCTGTCTTTCATTTGATATTTTTAGTCCATTCACATTTAAAGTGATTATTGATAAAGTTAGGTAAATATCTACCATGCTTGTAGCTGTTTTTTATCCATTACACTTATTTTATGTTGTTGCTATTTTATAACTATTCCTCTTTTTTCTGCCTTCTCTCTTCATAAAATTTTATGAAATTATGTTAGCAACATCTGTGGACTTTTTCATTGTTTTTAGTGGATGCCCTAGATTTTTACATATACATTTAAAACTAATCTAAGTCTACTTTCAAGTAATACTATACCACTTCATAGGTAGTACATGTACTTTATAACATAGTATTCTCAAGTTTTCTCTCCCATTTCTTAAACTGTTACTGTAATTCATTCTACTTATCTATATGGTATGATCTCCCAAAGCATTCTTGCTATTTTTATCTAAAATAAGCAGTCATGTATTAGATCAATTAAGAAAAACAACATAAAAGGCATCATTCTACCTTCACTTATTCCTTCTCCATTGTTCTTCCTTTTTAAAATGCATATCCTATTTTATGACAACACTATTTTTTTTGCTCTGAGCTACTTTTTTTGAAAAACTTTTTGCAAGGCAGGTCTACTGGCAACATATTTTCTTAACTTTTGTGAGTCTGAAGGAGTCTCTTTCTCATTTACTTTTGTAGCATAATTTCACTATATGTAGAATTCTAGTTGGTTGATTTTCTTTCTTTCAACTCTGTAGATATTTCACTTCATTTTCTTCTTGCCTGCATTATTACTGGTGAGAAGTCCAGTGTAATTTTTATCCACTTCTTCTATAGGTAAAGCTTTTTGTTTTGTTTCTCAATTATTACTTCTCAATTCTTTTAAGACTTTTGTCTCATATTCTGCAATGTGAATATAATATGCCTACATATAGATGTTTTGGTGTTTATCCTGATTGGTGTTCTCTGAGCTTCCTGGATGTAATTGTGGGTTGTTATCTGTAATTAATTTTGAATAATACTCAACCATTACTGTGAATACTCCTGTTCCTCTCTGCTTCCTCTTTCTGGTATTATCATTACGTGTATATTACAACTTTTTATTTTTTCACAGGTCTCAGATACTATCTTTTATTCTTTTCATTTTTTCTTATTTCATTTTGATTTGTAGTGTTTATATTGACATATCTTCAAGCTCACTGATTCTTTTTTTGGCCATGCCCATTATATTGACCAGCCCATCAAAGGCATTCTTTATTCCTGTTACAGGGTTTTTGGTTTCTAGCATTTCTTTTTTTTTTTTTTTTTTTTTTTGAGATAGACGGAGTCTCACTCTGTCTCCCAGGCTGGAGTGCAGTGGCCCGATCTCGACTCACTGCAAGCTCTGCCTCCCAGGTTCATGCCATTCTCCTGCCTCAGACTCCCAAGTAGCTGGGACTACAGGCGCCCGCCACCACGCCTGGCTAATTTTTTGTATTTTTAGTAGAGACAGGGTTTCACTATGTTAGCCAGGATGGTCTTGATCTCCTGACCTCGTGATCCACACGCCTCAGCCTCCCAAAGTGCTGGGATTACAGGTGTGAGCCACTGCGCCCGGCCTCTAGCATTTCTTTTTGATGCTTCTTAGAGTTTTCATCTTTCTGCCTGTATTAGTCACCTGTCCTAGTGTGCTGTCTACTTTCTATTAGAGCCCTTAACATATTAACCATAGTTATTTTAAAATCTCTGTTAATTTCAAAATCAGTACCATGTTTGAGTCTAGTTCTGATGTTTGCTTTGTCTATTGAGACAAAGGCAATTAGACATTTTGTTTGAAGTTTTATTTTAATCTGGTTAACAGGACTTAGGATATGTTTAATATTTCCTATAGCTGTAGGTGCCAGCAGCTTCAGGTTCCTTATTGTTTTCACTCCTGTTCTTTTTATTGTCCTTAATTATTTCTTCTTTTTTGTGTTTTTTGGGGTCAATTTTTTAATGGATACATAATATTTATACATATTTGGGGGCATGTGTGACATTTTGATATGTGCATACAATGTGAAAGTATTAAATCAGAGTATTTAGGAAATTCATCCCCTCAAACATTTATCATTTACCTGTGTTATGAACATTTCAAAACTTTTCTAGCTCTTTTGAAAAACACAATACATTGCTGTTAGCTCTAGTTACCCCATTCCGCTATCCAACACTAGAACCTATTCCTTCTAACTGTATGTTTTTACCCATTAACCAATCTCTCTTTACTCCCCACCACACTCTATGCATCCTTTCCAGCCTTTAATAATTATGATTCTACTCTTTACCTCCATGAGATAAATATTTTTAGCTCCCACATTTAAGTGAGAACTTGGATGTTTGTCTTTTTATGCCTGGCTTATTTTGCTTAATATAATAACCTCCAATTTCATCCACATTGCTGCAAATGACAAGATTTCATTCTTTATGACTGACTGAATAGTATTTCATTGTATGTGTGTATATATGTGTTTGTGTGTGTGTGTGTGTATATATATATATATATATGCCACATTTTATTCAGTAATCCATTGATGGACACTTAGGTTAATTCCTTATTTTGGCTATTTTGAATAGTGCTTCAATAGATGGGGTGCAGGCATTTCTCTGATACATAGAATTTTTTTTTCCTTTGTATAAATACCAAGTAGTGAGATTGCTGGATGATACGGTAATTCTATTTTTAGTTTTTGGAGAAACTTTTTATTTTTTTATATAATGGCTGTTCAATTTACATTTCCATGGACGGTGTGTAAGAATTGCCCCTTCTCCACATCTTTGCCAGTATGTGTTATTTTTTGTCATTTTATTTGATATTTTTTTTGATTCTATCTAGGATAAGATGGTAGCTCATTGTGGTTTTGATTTGCATTTCCTTAAAGATTACTGATGTTGAGGATTTTTTCATATATCTGTTTGTCATTTTTATGCCTACTTTTGAGAAATGTCTCTTAAAATCCTTTGCCCACTTTTTAACAAGACAATTTTTTTTTTTTTTTTTTTTTGGCTGTTGAGTTGTTTTGAGTTCCTTGTATAGTCTGGTTGTTTGTCTCTGGTCAGGTGAATTGTTGGCAAACATTTTCTCACATTCAATAGGTTGTCTCCTCACTCTGTTGATTGTTTCTATTGCTGTGCAAAAGCTTTTTAGTTTAATATGGTCCCTTTTTTTTGGCCTATTCTTTCAAGGTTTGGGTTGTAAAATCTTTGCCTAGATCAATATCCTGGCATTTCTTTGGTGTTTTCTTCTGCTAGTTTTACAGCTTCAGGTCTCACATTTAAATCTTTAATTTTGAGTTTATTTTTTATATGGCGAATAATAGGTGTTCAGTTTCATTCTTTGGCATGTGGATATCCAATTTTCCCAACACCATTTATTGAAGAGAGTATCCTCAAAAATCAATTGGCTGTAAGTACATGAAATTTTTCTGGGTTCCCTATTTTATTTCATTGATCTATGTGTTTGTTTTTACACCATTACCATGCGGTTTTGGTTATGATAGCTTTGTAGTATATTTTTAAAGTCAGGTAACGTGATGCTCTCACTTTTTTCTTTTTGTTCAGTAATGCTTTGGTTATTCAGGCTCTTTTGGTGGTTCTATATAACCTGTATTTTTTTTTTTTTCCATTTTTTGGAGAATGTCTTTGGTGTTTTGATAGTTATGGTATGGAATCTGTGCATTGTTTTGGGTAGTACGATCATTTTAATAATACTAATGTCTTTCCATTTGTCTGTATCCTCTTTAATTTCTTCCATCAGTGTTTGGTAGATCTTTTTTTGTTGAGGTCTTTCACCTCTTTGGTTAAACGTGTTCATAGGTTTTTTGTTTTCTAAGGGTTTTTTTTGTAGTTTTTGTATTTACTGTAAATGTGATTGCTCTTTTTTTCAGCTAGTTTTTATATTGGTGTTTATAAATGTTACTGGTTTTAGTATGCTGATTTTGTACTCTGCAACTTTATTGATTTTGCTCATCAGTTCTAAGAGCTTTTTGTTGGAGTCTAGGTTTTTCTATATATAACATTACCTCCTCTACAAAGAGGGACAATGTGACTTCCTCTTTTCTAATTTGCCTTCCTTTTATTTTTTTCTCTTGCCTGATTCCTCTCACTAGGACTTCTTATATTATGTTGAATAGGAATGGTGAAAGTGAGAATCCTTGTCTTGTTTCAGTTACAGAAAAGGCTTTCAGATTTTCTCCATTCAGTGTGCTGTTAGCTGTGGGCCTGTCATAGAAAAGTCCTTATTAAAGAGAGTCTTATCACTCTTTCAATTGTGACCTACTGTTTTTTTGTTTGTTTGTTTGTTTGTTTGAGATGGAGTCTTGCTATATTACCCAGGCTGGAGTGCAGTGGTGTGACCTTGGCTCAGTGCAGCTTCCACCTCCCAGGCTCAAGAAATACTCCTGCCTCAGCCTCCCAAGTAGCTGGGATTACAGGCATGCACCACCATGCCTGGTTAATTTTTGTATTTTTAGTAAAGAAAAGATTTCACTATGTTGGCCATGCTGGTTTCAAACTCTTGACCTCAAGTGATCTGCCTGCCTCAGCCTCCCGAAGTGCTGGGATTACAGCTGTGAACCAACATCCCTGGCCACTTTTATAATCCTAGTAATGATATAAATTATCACAGTTGTTACTGGTATATTATTACTAGTAGTAGATTGTTATTTTCATGCATGTCTGTGTGAAGAGACTACCAAACAGGCTTTGTGTGAGCAATAAAAGGTTTTAATCACCTGGGTGCAGGTGGGCTGAGTCCAAAAAGAGAGTCAGGGGAGATAGGGGTGGGGCCACTTTATAAGATTTGGGTAGGTAACGGAAAATTACAGTCAAAGGGGGTTTGTTCTCTGGTGGGCAGAAGTGGGGGTCGCAAGGTGCTCAGTGGGGGAGCTTTTTGAGCCAGGATGAGCCAGGAAAAGGACTTTCACAAGGTAATGTCATCATTTAAGGCAAGGACCAACCATTTTCACTTCTTTTGTGGTGGAATATCATCAATTAAGGCAAGGACCGGCCATTTACACTTCTTTCGCGGTGGAATGTCATCAGTTAAGGTGGGGAAGGGCATATTCACTTCTTTTGTGATTCTTCAGTTACTTCAGGCCATCTGGGTATATACATGGAAGTCACAGGGGATGTGATGGCTTGGCTTGGGCATAGAGGCCTGACATTCCTGCCTTCTTATATTAATAAGAAAAATAAAACAAAATAGTGTTGAAGTGTTAGGGTGGTGAAAATTTTTTAGGGGGTGGTATGGAGAGAGAGAATGGGTGATGTTTCTCAGGGCTGCTTCAAGTGGGATTGGGGTGGCGTGGGAACCTAGAGTGGGAGAGATTAAGCTGAAAGGAGATCTTGTGGTAAGGGATGATATTGTGGGGCTGTTAGAAGAAACATTTGTCATATGAATGATTGGTGATGGCCCGGATACAGTTTTGGATGAATTGAGAAACTAAACGGAAGATACAAGGTCTGAATAAAAGAAGGAGAAAAATGGGTATTAAAGGACTAAGACTTGGGAGGACCCAGGACATCCAATTAGAGAGTGCCCAAGGGGATTCAGTGTAATTACTTGCTTGGTTGGCAAGTTTTTGGGCTCTATCCTTGAGTTTTTTTATGTTATCATACACCAGGCCAGATTGATTTAGGTAAAAACAACACCCTTCATTTAAGAATATACAGAGTCCTCCTTTTTCAGCAGTGAGTAAGTCAAGGCCTCGGCAGTTTTGGAGGACAACTGCAGCTAAAGAGTCAACTTGGGCCTGGAGGACTGATAAAATTTGTGATATGTCTGTGATGCTAGCAGAGAAGTCATTAGACAGGCTATGGGAGGTCGTGACAGAGGTTGAAATGCCTGCTATTCCAGTACCGAGAGCAATAGTGGAGGCAGAAAGTCCTAAACCAACCATCAAGGGAATTAGTGGAACAACTCTTTTGTGTCATGTTGGTGTCATGAGGGGAACAGAGAGCTCTCTGGTCCTATTTGCAAATTGAATTTTGGGGCTAAGGAAAACTAGTGTGCATGTGCCTGTCTAATTAGCAGGTAGACACATTTAGGTAGAGGATCCACAGAGGAAGAAGAGACCTTGTGCGAGGCAAAACTGGAGATGCAAAGTAAAAAGGTGAGAAGGAGTGCTGAAAGGGGTGTCTTGTACCCAGACTCCTAGGGATCCAGCTAGGGCAGCAGCTGTCAGAGGTTGTAATGGGGACTGATGGGGTAACTGCGTAGAGGAGGAGGTTCAATTTTCATGGTATATGAGAAAACGTTGAGTATCTACGAGCAATCTTTCACTGTTATTTTCGGGGCTGGGTATAAGTAAACAAGAAGAGGGCCTGGAAGGAGAGTCTGACAAGCAAGGGGAAGGTAGCCAAGGATGGAGTGAAATACAGGGGAAGTGTCTTCCTAAGCAATAATTACTGCTAATGTTTTTGAGTTTGTTAGTATTAATGGAGGGCTTGTCTGTAATATGGAGCTGGAAGGCTCCACTTGTTTCAGTGATGTGTGTAGTTGGGCTTCAGAGATGAAGAGTAAAGGAACATCGAGAAGGTGAAAGATTACCTAGGGGAATTCCAGTGGGTCTTTGCCAAGAGATACATAAAGGAGCGGCCACAGGAATGGTAGTTTGTGTTGTGAGAGGTCCAAATATGGGGGGAGTAGAGTTAATATAAGGAGAAAGGTTTTTTAAATAAGTGCAGAGGCGGGCGGCAGCTTGCTGATGTGAAATGTCTGGGGAAGTCTTGCTGGACCCGTCTAGAAAGTAAATGAGTTCTTCAGGAGGTTAAAAGTGAGGGCTGTTAAAGGAAGTTCAGAGGTGTAAGGGGGACAGGAGATGTTGCCCAGTCTGTCTGTAAGGCAGGGACAGCTGTGTAGGCACTGGAAGAAAGGGAAACGCAAAGCCAGCAGTTGTTCACGAAGGAGGGATTAGAAGCAGCTAGGAGAGAATGGGTAAGGTTGATAGTGTGGTGGAGATAGCTGGGGAGAGGTAAAGGGTGGCATAAGAATGGGAATGAGAATAAGAGTGAGTATAAAACTAAAGAATAGAACTTCATCAGGGTGGAAGTATTGGAGGGTGCCCTGCCAGCAAAGATCATCTACCCACTCTAAGAGGGAATTAAGAGTGGATCCCCAAGAGATATCAGCTGTGATGGCTTGAAGAAACAGTATAAACCGGCAGTGTAAACAAGAGTAGGGCATTTATAAGTAATTGAGAATGGAGAATAGGAGTGACTAGACAGAAAATGGTAGGGATGACAAGTTTTTTGAGGGTCGGTCTAAGTGGTGGGGGTGACTTCATAAAGCCCTGTTGCAAAAAGTAGGGTAAGGACGAATAGACCTAATAGAACGAAGGGATGTATTAGACTCATAAGGGTTATTACTGTTCTTCAGAAATATGAGTGAGTTTAAGGGAAGTAGGGGAGAGTACTTGCGACTTCCAGGAGGAAGAGGAAGGATTAGGCTGGCTGTCCGATGGACACAGCTTTATTCTGGAACAGTGAACCCAGTGGCGAGGATCCTGCAGGCAGACGGCAGTCGGGGTACTACAGATGACTAAGTAGGGTCTGGTCCATCGTGAATTTCCTGTCTAGCCTGTTGGAGGACTGGAAGATAGTCGCCTAGAGGGCTGGTGTCTGGGATGACGTTGGGGCCAAGCAAGAAAGTGCGTCCATATAAAAGTTCAAATGGACTGTACCCTGTAGCATTTCGAGGACAGGCTCTAATTCTGAGAAGGGCAAGAGGTAAAAGTACTGTCCAATCCTTTTTAAGTTGGAGGCTGAGCTTGGTGAGGTGTGTTTTTAGAAGACCATTAGTCCGTTCTACCTTTCCTGAAGATTGAGGATGGTAAGGGATATGAAAGTTCCACTGAATACTAAGAGCCTGAGAAACTGCTTGGGTGATTTGACTAGTAAAGGCTGGTCCGTTATCAGACTGTATAGAGGTGGGAAGGCTAACCTGAGGAATTATGTCTGACAGAAGGGAAGAAATGACTGCGGTGGCCTTCTCAGACCCTTTAGGAAAGGACTCTACCTATCCAGTGAAAGTGTCTACCTAGACTAAGAGGTATTTTAGTTATGTGACTCGGGGCATGTTGAGTAAAGCTAATTTGCCAGTCCTGGGTGGGGGCAAATCCTCGAGCTTGATGTGTAGGGAAGGGAGGGGGCCTGAATAATCCCTGAGGAGTAGTAGAATAGCAAATGGAACACTGAGAAGTTATTTCCTTGAGGATAGATTTCCATGATGGAAAGGAGATGAGAAGTTCTAAGAGGCGGGCTAGTGGCTTGTACTATAGCATAGCCTGCCTTTGCTGGTGTGTGGCGGTTAGGCCTGGTGGAACTGCCATCAATAAATCAAGCGTGATCAGGGTGAGGAACAGGAAAGAAGGAAATATGGGGAAATGGGGTGAATGTCAGGTGGATCAGAGAGATACAGTCATGGGGGTCAGGTGTGGTATCAGGAATAATGTGGGAGGTGGGATTGAAGTCTGGGCCAGGAACAACGGTAATTGTGGGAACTTAATGAAGAGTGAGTACAGCTGAAGGAGCCGGGGACCAGACAGTATATGCATCAGGTGTGAGGAAGAAAATAGATTTTGGAAGTTACGAGAAACGTAGAGAGTGAGTTTAGCATAGTTTGTGATTTTGAGGGACTCTATAAGTATTAAAGCAGCAGCATCCACTGCATGCAGACATGAGGGCTAGGCTAAAACAGTAAGGTCAAGTTGATTGCACAGAAAGGCTACAGGGTGCGGTCCTGGCTCTTGTGGAAGAATTCTGACTGCACTAACCATGCCTAGGAAGGAAAGGAGTTGTTGTTTTGTAAGGGATTGAGGTTTGGGAGATTAATCAGACACGCTCAGCAGGGAAAGCACGTGTGTTTTTATGAGAATTATACCGAGATAGGTAACAGATGAGGAAGAAATTTGGGCTTGACTGAAGTAATGGGGGCTGTCTGTGAAGCCTCGTGGCAGTACGGCCCAGGTTATTTGCTGAGCCTAATGGGTGTCAGGGTCAGTCTAAGTGAAAGCGAAGAGAGGCTGGGAGGAAGGGTGCAAAGGAATAGTAAAGAAAGCATGTTTGAGATCCAGAACAGAATAATGGGTTGTAGAGGGAGGTATTGAGGATAGGAGAGTATATGGGTTTGGCACCACAGAGTGGATAGGCAAAACAAATTGGTTGATAAGGTGCAGATCCTGAACTAACCTGTAAGGCTTGTCTGGTTCTAGGACAGTTACAATGGGGGAATTGTAAGGAGAGTTTATAGGTTTTAAAAGACCATGCTGTAGCAGGCTAGTGATAACAGGCTTGAATCCTTTTAAAGCGTGCTGTGGGATGGGATCTTGGCATTGAGCGGAGTAAGGGTGATTAGGTTTTAATGAGATAGTAAGGGGTGCATGACCAGTCGCCAAGGAGGGAGTAGAGGTATCTTATACTTGTGGTTTAAGGTTGGGGGATACAAGAGGAGGACGCAAAGGAGGCTTTGGATTGGGAAGAAGGGCAGCAATGAGATGTAGCTGTAGTCCAGGACTAGTCAGGAAAGCAGATAATTTAGTTAAAGTGTCTCAGCCTCATAAGGGAACTGGGCAGGTGGGGATAATTAAAAGGAGTGCTTAAAAGAGTATTGTCTAAGTTGGCACTAGAGTTGGGGAGTTTTAAGAGGTTTAGAAGCCTGGCTGTCAATACCCACAACAGTTATGGAGGCAAGGGAAACAGGCCCTTGAAAAGAAGGTAATGTGGAGTGGGTAGCCTCTTTATTGACTAAGAAGGGGATGGACTTATCCTCCACTGTGAGAGTTACCTAGAGTGTCTGTGATGGTCCCGTAGGCTTCCGAGGAGATCACGCAGTGTCAGTCTTCAGCTGCTAAGCCGAGAAGATCTGGGAAGGAGTCAGAGAGCCTTGGGCCAGAGTTCCAGGGACGCTGGGAATGGCTGCCAGGTGAGTTGAACAGTCTGATTTTCAGTGGGGTCCCACACAGATGGGATACGGCTTAGGAGGAATCCTGGGCTGTGGGCATTCCTTGGCCCAGTGGCCAGATTTCCAGCACTTGTAGCAAGCTCCTGCAGGAGGAGGTTCTGGAGGAACCCCTGGCAGCTGCGGTTGAGGCGTTTGAAGTTCTTGTGTGCTGGAGATGTGGCTGGGGTTTGTCTCAGAGTGGAGGCAAGTAATTGCAACTCAGAAACAACATTGCTACTTGGCTGCTTCTACTCTACTATTGTACACCTTGCAGGCGAGGTTAATTAAGTCCTGTTATGGGGTTTGAGGGCCAGAATTTAATTTTTGGAGTTTTATTTAATGTCAGGAGTGGATTGAGTAATAAAATGTATATTGAGAATAAGATGGCCTTTTGACCTTTTAGGGTCTAGGGCTGTAAAGCGTCTCAGGGTTGCTGCTGAACAAGCCATGAACTAGGCTGGGTTTTTCATATTTGATGAAAGAGCCTAAATGCTCACTGATTTGGGAGAGCTCTGATAAAGGAAAAGGAGCATTAACCTTGACTATGCCTTTAGCTTCAGCCACCTTTTTAAGAGGAAATTGCTGGGCAGGTTGAGGAGGGCTACTCACGGAATGAAACTATAAACTGGACCGGGTGTGAGGATGGGAGGTGATAAAAAGATTATAGAGTGGAGGAGCGGAGGCTGAGGAAGAATTGGGACCTAGATTGGCCTGGTGAGGAGCAGCCTGGGGAGGAGGGGAGGTTTCAGAGGGGTCTGTAGAAAAGGAAAATTAGAAGGACTCAGCAATGCTTGAGGTTGGGACTGAGGGGACAGGCGAGAGGGAAAGAAGGAAGATTTGGGATGAGCTGCACTGGGCACAGAGACTAGGTAGGGACCGATGTGTAAAAGAATGCCTGGATGTCAGGCACCTCAGACTGTTTGCCTATTTTATGACAAGAATTATTTAGATCTTGCAGGATGGAAAAATTGAAAGTGCTATTTTCTGGCTATTTGGAACTACTGTTGAGTTTGTATTGGGGTCAAGCGGCATTGCAGAAGAAAATAAGGCATTTAGGTTTTAGGTCAGATGTGAGTTGAAGAGGTTTTAAGTTTTTGAGGACACAGGCTAAGGGAGAAGAAGGAGGAATGGAGGGTGGAATGTTGCCCATAGTGAAGGACGGAAACCCAGAGAAAAGAGAGAGTAGAGACACGGAGGGAAGGGGTTCGGGGGTTCTTACCCTCCAGAAAAGCAGGAAAGGGGTCGGTTCATGGAAATAAGGGGTTGGGGTGCAGAGATAAAAGGTCGGGGCACAGAAATAAGGGATTAGGGTGCAGAGATAAGAGGTCTGGGCATGTTAAGGGATTGGGGCACAGAGATATAAGGTTGGGGCACAGAAATAAGGGATAGGGGCACAGAGATACAAGTTTGAGGTACTTGCCCTTCCCCTACAAAAGCGGGACTTGTGCTAAGAGTGAAGGAGAAGGGGTTGGGGGTTTCTTGCCCCCCAGAAAGGCGGAGAAGGGGTAGAGACAAGGAGAGAAGGGGTTGGGGTACTTGCCCTTCCCCCAGAAAAGCAGGACTTGCTGCTAAGGGTGAAGGACTAAGGCAGGCGTCCCTGCGTGGTCTGACACCTCTGAAACGTGGGTGAATAATCAGAGAGGCGTCCCTGCAATGATTAAACACCAAGGGAAGGCTGCCTTCCCAGTCCGTGACCGGTGCCAGAGTTTTGGGTCCACATTTTCTACCAGAAAATGAAAGGAATTGAAATTAAAAGAAGGGAGAGATTGAAGTGTGGTGCCAAGATTGAAAGGAGAAAAAGGTTGAGGGATAGTGAGGGAAGTTGGAGAAGAGAGTGAAAAGAGGCCGCTTACTGGATTTGAAATTGGTGAGATGTTTCTTGGGCTGGTTGGTCTGAGGACCTGAGGTCGTAGGTGGATCTTTCTCACGGAGCAAAGAGCAGGAGGACAGGGGATTGATCTCCCAAGGGAGGTCCCCTGATCTGAGTAACGGCACCAAATTTCATGCGTGTCTGTGTGAAGAGACCACCAAACAGGCTTTGTGTGAGCAATAAAAGCTTTTAATCACCTGGGAGCAGGTGGGCTGAGTCCGAAAAGAGAGTCAGTGAAGGGAGATGGGGTGGGGCTGTTTTATAAGATTTGGATAGGTAAAGGAAAATTACAGTCAAAGGGGGTTTGTTCTCTGGTGGGCAGGAGTGAGGGTTGGGGAGCTCTTAGAGCCAGGATGAGCCAGGAAAAGGACTTTCACAAGGTAATGTCATCACTTAAGGCAAGGACCAGCTATTTTCACTTCTTTTGTAGTGGAATATCATCAGTTAAGATGGGGCAGGGCATATTCACTTCTTTTGTGATTCTTCAGTTACTTCAGGCCATCTGGGCGTATAAGTGCAAGTCACAGGGGATGTGATGGCTTGGCTTGGGCTCAGAGGCCTGAGAGTTATTAACTAGTAATAACAAATGGCCTATTGATGTGTTGATAGCAAGGTGCTTGGGAGGGGGGATCATTCTTTATAAGTTTCTTCAGATATCAGAGTGCTAGTTTGCCCTAATACCTCAATTCTTTGACGGAGCTAAGAAAAGTAGTTGATTTTCAGTTTGTTCAGCTTTTCACTTGTGCGGATGGTACTGATTACTTTGAAGCAGTTTATGTGAGAGAACTGAAAATACAAGCCTTAGCAGATTTTATCTTCATCCCTGCTTTTCAGATAAGGAAACTGAGCAATGGAGGTCTTCATGCATGTCCACAATTACATGCTTACTAAGTAAAAGAGTGATATCCAACCCTCTGTAGTCCTATACAAGATACCACTTTTTAAACCATTGTATAGACTTCTTTTCTTGTAAAAGGGATACATTGTGTTGTATGCTGGATTGTGGTATTTTTATCATGATTATATTGGAAACTATATTTCCTGGAATCAACTTTGCTAGGTACGATCCAAGTTAGAAATAGCCAAAAGTGAAGTTGCATAAGATTATGTTACACTCTGAAGATTGTCATTGGTTAAATGTTATAGGAGACGAATGCAGAATTACAGGCAGTTTCCAGAATGTCTTCTCTCTTCCTCACTCTGCATGTAGCTCCTCTTCCTGCTGCTGGTCCTACTCAGCAGCAGCAACTGCCTTGCTCTCCTTCGGAGAGACTATAGCCACAGAGTCAGCAGCCTTTCATAGACTTACACCATCAAATTTCATGGAACTCTTCCAAAAGCTAGACACACACAGTTTCCAAATTTTCCTGCAAGCTCTGATTTGTTCAGATGCTCCAAGCCTGGATAGTGATTTATCTCTGATTCTTCAACTCCTGCGTTTGGACTTTTGATTCTCTAATTTCTCCTACAATAATGCAAAGCTGAATTTCTATAATTAATTCGTTATTCCATTGCACTCACAGTACTTTTGTTTTTCTGATTGAAATGTGACCACTTCATGTATTGGTACAAAAAAGCAGTTAAGTTTTGCAAACAAATCTTAAAGCTGGGACCTGGAATTACCTATTTAATTTGACTAAACATTTAAAGGCATGAAGCACCTCATTGCTAGTGGAAAAGGAGACACTGGTAGCCCATAGTATAAACTGACAAAATAATTTCTTATATCATCATCTATAATCAAGTTATTTAAAAAGGCAAAGTACTTATTGTCATAGACTATTTTAGTAAAGATTAGAATTATAATGGGGTTGGTTTTATATGCCTAAGTGTTTCAAGAAACTAGGGAAATGAAATGATGTGCTTAGAAATTTAAATACCCAGTTTAGGGATCAGATAAGGGAACAAAACATCTGTGCTTTCTGCCAACTAAAATTTGATTCTGTAGATGGCTAAATTATAGGGCACCTTGAATCTATAACTTCACAGATTCTCTAATGTCAGGACAATCAGCAGAAAGGAGTGGGCTTCTGAAAATTGGGATTAAGATATTGAGCAGATTCTGATGAAACTGAGGAACTTGGACTCCTAAATCCAACCAACCTTCTTTGCCAGCAGAAGTAGCCCTTCTACCCCTGTCTGAGGAGGTAGATTTCACTTTACCTGAAGAATGTTTTTCCATGAGTTTGTTGCACTGTGGGGGATAGCTGAACTTGTTTAAATTTCACTCCCACTTCCCACATACTACTTCTCATTGAATGTACACCTAAAATCATATCCAACTTCTAGAAGTTCCTAAGGGATCAGTTACACATTGTGACCCTTAAGAAAAAGCTATATGTTATGTGTCCAAAGGAATTGCAAGATGTTACCAATTTATAGCAACATAAACCTGGAAAGTATGAATTGGAATGATATCTGAGGATGTGGGATCAAGGTGAAAGGAATCAAATGCTTCATTGGACTAAGTGTTTTAATATCCTGACACTAAAATGAGATTTTGTGTTCCTGTGATGTGTCATCTTAAGTGGCTGGGAGTGGGCTCTGTCTGTAGTGGGGTCCCAGGTGCTTACACTGAAATAAACTGAAATGCCAGAACTTCTTTACTATACAAAGATTTACACTACTTGAAATGCTCAATTGGATTTATTGAGCAAGACTTTCTCACCCATCCTCTACTCGTGTCTCTCGAGAGGGTCTGCAGATGCTTCCTTTACCCCAGAGTTGAGATTTACATAGATGAGGGGAGTACAGCATCCTGTAGTGGTTATTCCTTATTGTCCAGAAATGGCAGTGTGAACTGCTGCCATGATTTCTACAGAAATAGAAGGTTTCTGGGTCCAAGTGGTAACACAACTGCAAAGACTAAGTGGTCATGGTTACCATAATGGACAATGGAGTCCATACCTTTATCAGAGTGGTTTGACCCACAGAGACCTCTGGATTGGCTAAGTGAACAATGATGGCCCTAGGACTGAAACAGGTGAGTAGGTGATCAGCCTGTGCTGATTCAGCAAAATTCCCAGGTAAAACACTTGGCAGTGAGGATTATCTTTGCATTTTTGGGCTCTTTCATGTTCAAATCAACATGCCAGCCCACAAGTTCATCAAATGCTTTACCGGTTTTATCTGTATCCAGCAAAGATGTTTCTTCTCTGACAGGTTTCCTCTTCTCTCACTTGTGTCCGCATAATCTATAGGTACCAAACCTTCTTTCTCCCCTTACTCACTTAGCAATACCTTGTTCCTAAATTAAGACATAATTTTAAAATTTATATGAAAAAAAAGTATCAAATAGCCACAAGAATCTTAAGAAGGACAAAGCTAACACAATCTGGGATGATATTCAGGATTTCTGACTATGCTGCTATTTCTGAAAGACAGCAGATACTTTTCTGCCATGATCTGAAACTTGTTTTGCCGTGATGTGAAACTTGTCTTGCCATGATGTGAAATTTGTCTTGCCATCAGAGACACGGATTTATAATCTCCAGGAAGGCTAATATCAGTGTAAAGTCAAACCTTAAAGTTTTTCAGAGTCCATCTGCCTCACTCCCCTCACTTCAGTAAAGCCATTTTTTATTGTACTTATTCATGTTTTCTCAGGCCATCCTAGTTTAAGGCATAGCTAGGTACATCCCCATTTGGTTTTAGATTTCAGTGTTGTAATATTTCTCTAGTTTTAGTGGTGAATGTGTTGGATCAGAGATTTATACAAACCCATCAGAATCACATTAAATCATTTCCATTATTGGTCACGACAATCATTTCCCATAAACATGTAGGCTGTGTTCTACATTTCTGTCATCCTTAGCAACACAGAGTAACGAAAACTCTAACTTTATAACCATCAACTTCAGTGACAACGTAGGTTATTTTCTTATACATCTGCACATAGAAGTATAAAAGATACTGGTAAAAATTACCCTAATTTAAAATTATTTGGTTTGACAATAAAAGAAAAAGCTAGATTGCAGACTTATGGAATGAATGTTGATGAATTTACCTTCACATCTATATAAACATATTGATGCTACTATATTCTAATTATAATTGTGCTTTACATTTGTCATAACAAACATGATGCAAATGTCTAATAAACTCTATGGTTTATAGTGCCCATGGAAAAATAGAAAGGAAAAAAAAATTGCCTAAAAAATAAAAATTTGTTTTGTGCTCGAATCACAATAAAAATTATGACTGTGGGTCTGTCCTCTGACAAACCTTTTAGGACTCCAATAAGTATTTAAATAGCTCGATAAATAGGATAATCAGCATCGGATTTAAGATCATGAATCAGTAAGAAGCACTGGGATTAATCATTTATACTTAGTTATACTACCTTTTTTTGCATATTTGTGTCTCAACATAACAATTTAAATCTGAATGAAGTGACAGACAAATAATGCAAGCCAGAGTTTCGAGAGAGTCTGTATATCTAATCAATTTAGGTAATTAGTAAATGAAAAATAATTAACACTAGTTGTTGGGTGTTATACAAACCAAATAATAAACCAGTTCAATTTACAGCTGGGCATCAAGGAAAAAACCCAAATTAGAATACAGATTCAGTTTAAACTATAGAAGATTGTGATCAGAAAAGCATGATTCTGGACAAATCACTCATTAAGACTCAGTTCCATAACTGTAAGAGAGGATGGTGGGCGTGAGACTAGATATATCCTTATTAGTGAGGACCCTGGGTTGCAAGCGAAATAATAAATCAGACTTTCATTGCTTGAGTAACAAGCGGGAGTTAATTACTTCTTGAACAGAAACATTCAAGAGTTCAGCTACTTTCAAACCCATGTGGCTCCAGAGTTTTGAATAATTTCATGCAGAATCTGCTCCATCCCTCTGTCATGGTTTCTAGACCCTCCAAATATTATCCTATTCTGTTCCCAATTCTAGTAAAAATTCTGCTTCCAATTGATCCCAAAAAAGTCATGAGATTATTTGCCATTGAATATCATTTGAGTCATCAGCTTATATCTGCACCAGTTTCAGTAGCCAGGGAGGCCAAATATTCTAATGACCTTTATTCTTTAAATCCCTGGAGATGGATAGGGCAAGGACTTGCTCACGTACTGACTGGGAGTAATGAGCAGATGAATTACAGAGGAAAAAGTGGTGCCCCTCGTGTATGCAAGGCCGTGTCCTAAAGGCTAACACAGCTACAGTTCACTGCTATCTTGAATAAATCTTCCAGGTTTTACATCCGATACTTACATTCTCTTTATTCTGAAACCCTTGCCTCCCTTCCCAGCAGTTGAGAACCAAGGAAAACAGAGAATGGGGATGACACTACCAGAATGACTTTTATGTAATATTGGACTTCCTTGGATCACCATGGACATATGGATAATGCTGCCTATGTAGTCTGTCAGGTTTCTTCCAAGGAATAAACCAGGCAGCGTTACATGGGCCATCCAAGTCCTTATGTAATTACTCCCATTTTTTAGTGAAGTACTAAGAATTTCAGAATCTCAACCCATAAACTTAACACCAGTTCCATTCCATAACACAGGTTAACAAAATATGTATCTTCTATGTGTGCTAAACAATCCATAATATACCTAAAAAAGTAGAGAAGCATCTAGGAGAGCAGTGGCTGGGAAGATATATTAGTCTTCAATCTACTAGATTTATAATAAACAGGTAGTCTACTCCCATTATTTGAAGACTGGCATTCTTGAGGGTGCAATTTTTATTTTTCTTGTTAGTTCTTATTTTACCCAAGTGGCTTTTAATGAAGAGAGGGGAAGGAGGCAATTGAGTCCTTTGAGAGGATGTTTGGCTCTGTCTGGAGATACTTTTGGCTGTCGTAACTAGAGGAGAAACTGCTACTGGCACCTACCTAGTGGGCAGAAGCCACGGATGCTGCTAAACATCCTGCAGTGTACAGGACATCTCCACACAACAAGGAATTATCCCACCCAAAATGTCAAAAGTGCCAAAATTGAAAGATCATGCTTATCTTTTTCTTTTAACTTTTCAGATACTAGTGTCATCATTCCAATCTGTTTTTTCTTTTACTCAGCAATAATTACCAATCCCATCAATGGGAAATGTTCCATGGTACTGTTCACTACTTGGAAGAGAATGTATGAGCCCTTAACAAAATGACTAAAGAGTCTTTTTATTTTAAAATACCAGCAAGTGGAAAGAAATAGTCCCGATTTCTGAAATATAAGGGAAGTTTTGATGCCCAGAAGTTAACATGGAATTAAGGGGATACTATATTAATTGGAAAAATCCATCAGCTCTTGGATAACTTATAATGGATCATTTTCTGTCTATGTGGAATGGAAGTTGCTTATGGGGAGGTGCTTATACAGAGGGCTTGGATGGGGCAATTAAATGCTTTTTTATTGTTAATTCCCCAAATTTCTGATCTCCCAGTATTTCAGACAGATTATGGTCAGCATTACAGGTTATTCCTCTGAGAGTAAATTTTTAAGAGCTGCAAAATCTGCCACTTCAGATTAACTCTATCATTGACTTTCCCCTTTTGAAGAAAGATAAAGAAAACTTATTCATTAAAAAGAAAAAATGCTTTAATAATTTACCTTTCAGTACCTAAAAATGAAAAGGGATAATTCCAAGGAAATTTCAACTGACTTCATAGGTCCCAGTGTCCACATGACTCACCATATAGTTTTGGTAGTGGTTCTCCAAACCTTTCCATCAACATTCCTTCCACCCAGCCCCTCAAGCAAAACATTTGCATTCACTGAGAACATTTTTGTAAGAAGTAAATTTGTATTAAAAAAACTAAAATTTTGATGTTTTGCATATTTTTAAAGTAATGGGACTGAGGATTAAGGGAATACTTTTACCACTATTGTGTAGCTGTGAAGTGCTGAATGGACTTCTGATGGTTGAAAGAGTGTATTAACTGAACTTATTTCCAGGTGCCTATCTAGCTGGGATGTGACTAAGAATTCTCTTTGTTTCCCTTCAGTAGTTTTTGTTCTTTTGCAAATACTTTAAATGCGTTAGTTTTCCTAGGTATTTTATGGGTAATTAATGTTTAATTCTGAACATAAATTTAATATCCAGCCATACTGTACAGTGAAGAAAATATTACCTTTAGAAGGCAGTGAGTACAAAATTTAAGTTGATAATGTGTCACTTACAAAAGTGTTCCTCCAGATACAAAAAAAATAATTACAGCACAAGTTTGTTTTGACCAACTTCACTTAACCAGAATGCCTAGAAAGCCAAGGTTTATCCTCCTCAGGAATTTAGCAATGAGGGAAAACATGCCTCCCTGTAAGACATCTATTTGATTGTTCAAAACTTGATGTGATTATTTCAAAATATGTTTATTTTGGGTATTTTAGAAGCAACCAATTACCCAAAATAGGGGAGGAAAGGCATATGAACCTTTTTACAAATCAAACCAAAAAATTTGAAGGATTAAAACAAATAACAAACTGGTTATTTTATTAGCATATTATTATAGTACTGGAGGCCAGAATCTTCTCAATACAGAGGTTGGAGGTCTCAGTAATCTCAATATCTAATGCAGAGTAAAATAAACACCATATCTGAATCCAACTAACAGTCTGAGCAAATCCTATGGCATTAGGATGATAAGGAACTATCTTACCCTCTACAGGCTGAGGGCTCCAATGTAGCCCTTGCTCATACGGAACTCTGACAGTATTGCAGTTATACTGCTGAGAACCTTGATGTGTTTGGCTTAAGAATACTATCTGCTAGGTTGAATATTACAATGATAATGCAGACTACAAAAATGCAATCAAACTGGGCTGAGCAAGTACTGGCTCTTGTTGGCTATTTCTGTAAAATAATAGTCCTGAATGGGTGAGTCTGTCTATAATGAGACTGGTAACTATTTTCGGCCCTAAACTTGATATAATTGTGCACATTTACATTTCCAGAGCCTCCAGTTGCTCATGCTTAACATAAATCATATTCTTTATCTTTGAGTATGAAAGTATAGTGAGTGGTCAGTCCAACTATTCTCTTAGAAAATGTAAATATCATGGAATGTAAATATTTAGCTATAATATTACAATTTCTCAAGAACAAAACTGAAAACTTGGAAAACTTGAAAATCTTCATAGAGTAACTGAATTGATGGAATTTAGTTTTCTTTTTTCCAGCTCCTCATTAATGTAATTTGTTTAATAACATTTCTTAATAGATAAATTGATATGGTATTTATTTGTATGTATTATTTTTGAAAAGTAATTGAAAGAACTTGGAATAAAGAATGCTAAAATGTCAATGCACTCTTTATTTATCAAGGAATAGAGGACCAATCAAGATAATGGAATTGAGTTGCTGTGCATTGATTAAAAGAGTATCAGTCTGAAAAGAGGTTAATCAAGAATTAGTTGCATTTCACTTTGATTTTGGTAAAATGTCCTCATTGCAGGTATCACCAATATTGAAAAAATATATCATACATGGTAGAGGCAGTTGGCTTTACTAGCAAAGATGTTAGCTTCCTTTACATAATGTAAAGGTGTCCCTGTCTGTCTGGAGACATTTCTCAGTTCAAGACCAGCCTCACCAACATGGTGTGAAACCCTGTCTCTACTAAAAATACAAAAACTTGCTTGGGGTGGTCATGGGTACCCGTAATCCCAGCTACTCAGGAGGCTCAGGCAGGAGAATCACTTGAACCCAGGAGGCAGAGATTGCAGTGAGTGGAGATCACACCACTGCCCTCCAGCCTGGGTGACAGAGCAAGACTCCGTCTGAAAAAAAAAGTGAATGAGCACATAGAAAGGGTAGGATCATGCTACAGATGCCTTCTTTAGATGTTGAATGATCTTGCTTTCATGTTAGTTTATTAAATACACTTTTATTATAATCTTTAAAGCCATAATCTTACCTTATTTATTTTAAAAAAGCATTTCCAGAAAGTCCCTATCTGAGAAAGTGCTCAATGGGAGACACTACTGTCACTGCATCCTCACCTCCCTGAATCTGTAACTTTGCTTTTGCAGATGTGATAGAATGAAGCCCAAAATTTTGTTTGTTCACACTGCTTAATTATAAAAAATCAAATCTCATATTAGATGACCTTCTTATAAATAATTAGAGATAGACAATATAAGGTATTATGTATCAAAATGCTTACTCCTTCAAAAGGGCATGCACAAAGTAGACATCACCAGATTTCCTGATATGTTATTATTTCATATTTTAAAGAGCATAGGAGAAATGTTATTCATTGGAATGCATCTGATAATCCAATAAAAGGAGAAGAAACAGGAGAAATAAAGTGAAAGTTAAGAAAATGTTACTTTTAATTAGGAAGCCATTAAACCCATCTTGCTGATTAAAAAACTAAATAGACAAATAACATAAAAGTGCTGGTCTATGCCCGTTCACTAGAGAGTGAAACAATTGCCAGTGGATTAATTTGGTTTCTAAGGAAAACATAAAATACACATTCCAGTTGTATTTAATTGATTTGGGGTAAAAACAAACACTATCCTATTAACAAAATGATAAAATTGTTTCACTGTTCAACAAGGAGCAAATCAGCATTATTGATTTTGTCACTGCATTCCTCATCCTTCCACTGCATGCAGTTGACCTGCTATAAGCACACAACAATGACTGTGGTATTTGAAATGGAGGTCTCAGCAGGGTAATCCTTCTCTTCGCCTACTGTGAAAAAAGGAATAACTGTGGAAAATAATAAAAAATAAAGCTGATGGTACCAGGCAGTCACCATTCTGTCTGTTTAAGTTTGGCATCATATTGCTTTGATTCATAGCATAAGAGGTCACTCTTTTTAAAAAAAAAAAAAAAGAAAGAAAATATTCAGAGCTTATGTATCTTATTACTGGGAAAAAGGGTGAAAGACAAAAATAAGAAATGGTAATTTAGTTTTCAGAGTATTGACATGAAGACATGATCCTAAACATATTCATATTGCCAAACTGGTGACATCTGCACAACAACAAAAAAGAACAATTTTGCAATGGCGTCCGAGGACAATGATGATGAGTAAATATACAAGGGAGGAAGCAAAAAATAGAGACATCAACAGACTGACACCTGCAACATTAATAGTGAGTTATGCTCCTCTCACCCTGGAACTCACTGCATAGAGCTGCCCACATATGAAGTAGCTTAATAAAAAACACCTGCAATTCAAGTGTTTACCCCCGTAATTTTTATTTGAGGTGCAAATTTGAAAAGACAGCTTGATTTGTTATGCTTGTCACGTATTAACATGATGCCATTGTTGCTTATTAACAGTCACATAGACCTTAAGTTGTATTTGAGCTTCAGTTTCCATAGAAATGACTGTGTATCTCTTTCAATACTCTTCTCCTCTGGATGCCACAAAGTGAATTTTATAACTTACATTAGTGCTTCTCAAACCAACTGTGGTCCAGGATGTTTTTAATCTTATTTCCAGGCTATCACACCTCTGCATGTCACCATTACCCAGCTCATACCGTATATGACTCATGATGCAAACTGTTCTGTATACTCTGTTTAATGACTCAAATCAATTAATTATAATATGAGTTTGTATGTTGCAGCAGTGTCACATGGCTCTGAAAGTTTCTAAAAACTAGTGTTTATTTTTGTGTTTACCTTATTATGGTTCAGAAACAGTTTCCTTACTAGCTCCAGTCTACAAATTGTATTTGGATTAGCACTGTATTGAATGACTTATATGTTAACCCAGATCACACACAAAAAATAGAAAACTAATGTAAAATCATTAAAACCACACACATTCATAATATTTAACCTTTGCTGAAAACTTATCTGGCATTTTGAAACTGACAAGATATTAGACAAAAGTTACATTTGTATAAACAGTTAAGGTCTAGAAACTTACAGAGAATTCAAAACAAATAAGAGATGGTTGCTTAAAATACTCTTCACAAGAACAAATACCTGATTTTTAAAATTCTTACAAATGTTTTTTACCTTTGTCCTGGGAAGTCTTTAAGTTGCGTAGGGACAAGTTGATCCAGAATGACATTTTGTCTAGGGTTAATATTTTTCACTACTAAGACAAAACCTTTTGGAATAACCTGCCAATATTCCATGACTTTTGACATTCTTCACTCTTGTTGGTGGAAAAAGGAACTATTTTCAGCCTGTTCTCACTTTGAGGATTATTCCTTCCAACCTTTTCAAATAGTTCTTTTCCTGGCTTGGGGTAGTTTTCTCATGTGCATGTGCAATCAGTACTAAGTTGGAGACTAGGTTGGGACCTTCTGTCTATATCCAGAGTTCTCACTCTGTCTCCTCTCTAGTACTCTATCTTGCAAGTTCTAGACACTGTGGCCCCTGAAGACTCCCATCTCGGTGTCCTCACCTCACGGAGACTGCTAGACACTGCCTGGATTCCCGTTTCCCATACTGCATCCTGTAGCCAGGCAGTAAGTTAGGACAATCGTGAAGCTCAGCTCTTTCATTTTCCATCACTTTGAGGTCACTGACCTTCATTGCATGATATCCAAAGTATCAAAACTTGTTTAATGTGTCTTGTTGATTTTTCAGTGGTTTTAGGCAGGATGTATCTTTTCGCTATTATTCTATCTTGGTCAGAAAAAGACCCATCTTTCTTTATTTCTCCTGGAGGATATTTTATATTCTAAAATATTATCAGTTTTATCTAACTTTTCATTTTTACACCCATCAAGTTGTAGTTAATATTTAGTAAAAATTTTTGTTAAGCTTATTCTATAACTATAGATTCATTGCCTTTTTTCTCAATGATACTAAATATAAATGTTTTATGAATATTCCATATATATTTGAGGAAAATATATGTTTTTATATACAGTGATAGATGGATCTATGATAACCATATGAGAAATTTCTTTGTTAATCAATCTAACCTTTGACAGTAATATTCCAAATTTTATAACCAATCCTGTTTAAAAACATATGTAGCTTAACAAAGTAATTTTTAAGCTGGATAGTTAGTAAAACTAGATCTTTCTTGAGATATTCATTGCATAATACCTACAGCATAGTATAAAATACTGAACAATGCACACACATATACATACTTTGTGTATTTTGTAGCTATGCAAGGTTTTAAAAATTCTTTAAAGATTTTTCCACATATGATTATGGAGAGTGTACTTTTAGTTCAATTGATCCTTTAAGTTTTAAATCCTAAATTTTCTGAGGGGAGCTATTTTATCTTTATCCACACCAATCTGACTTCTGCCTCCACCATTGAAACACTGCTGGAACATCACTTCTGCCTACACTATTGAAACTACTCTTGCTATAATAAAATGACAAATAAATGTCATATTGTCCAACTCAATGGATTTTGTTTCTTTATCTCATTTACTCTTTCAGCAATATTTTATATATTTGAGTACTAATTCCTTCATGGAATACCCCCTTGTTTTTCTTCCATTACATTTCTTGTGTTTACCACAAAAGAAGAAAGGTTCTTTTCTTCTTCTTCTTCTTCTTTGTCTTCGTCTTCGTCTTGTTCATCTTCTTCGTCTTCCTCTTCCTTTTCCTCCTCCTCCTCCTCCTCCTCTTCCATTCGTAGTCTTGATTTTTTTAGAGGAGTTTTATATTTCCAGAAAAAAAAATTGGATAGTGAAAAATTTCCTATACTTACTCTCCTGCACACAATATTTCCTTTTACTAACATCTTTCATTGGTGTGCAACATTTGCTACAATTGATGGACCAATATTGACATACTAGTATTAACTAAAGTCCATAGCTTACATGAGGGCTCACTCTTTCTGTCCTACAGGTCTATGTACAAAGTTTTGACAAATGTATAATGTCATTTATTTACTATTACGGTATTATACAGAGTAATTTCATTGTGCTAAAAATCTCCTGTGATCCACCTATTCATCTCTCCCTGCATTTCTCTGAACCCATGACAATCAATGATCTTTTTACTTTCTCTAGACTGTTGCCATTTTCAAAATGTCATATACTTGGGATCATAGAGTAGGTAGACTTCTCAGAATAATCTCCATCTAAGCAAATTCACTGTATTCCAAAGTACTTTTTGGAGAAACTTGGAAGTCATACTTATCTCTCTCTTACCACCTACAGAAAATGCCTTACCATTCTTACCTAGGACATCTCCACAATATTTATTGAATCTCTTTACTTATGCCAGTCTTTAGCATAGTCCAAATGACTGGAACATCTCATTTGTACTAATACGACATTGTTCCAATAGTCTTAAAAGTCTCCCTAACATACTTCATAAAACTATCTCCCTAATACACTCCCTACCGAATATCCAGGACAACTTTTTAAAAGTGAAAAATACATCTCACCATTTTCTTCTCAAAATACTTACATCCCCCACCCTGCACTTAAAATAAAATGTGAAACCTACTACCTGATCTACAAGCTTCTGCATAACATAGCTTCTTTCATCCACTCATGTCTCACCCCTCACCAACTTTTACTTCGTCTTCAGCAATCTGATTCTGCCATTCTTCTTTCTCTCTCTTTTTTTTTTTTTGGAAGGTCAATCTTTTTCCTGACATGGGCCTTTCCCTAGGCTGATTGTTCTATCTGGAATATTCTATCCTACTCCAATAAAGATCATTTCTTCAGAGAAAAGTAAAATTAGCTCCCCAAATTAAATTAGGCTATTCTGGTATCTTCTCTAATGGTACCATGTACTATTACTTCATAGCACTTACCACATTTTTTCAAATTTCTTCATTGATTCTTGGACTATATCCATCTGATACATATTTAAATAATTCCACAGAAAATGTCTTCTTCTGAAGACTTCTTTTTAGCTTTGTGACCCTAGTACCATTTCCTTTCTTCAGAGACTACCCTTTTCTACCTCTTCCTTGATGTCATTCCAGAGACACTCTACATATATGTGAGCATGGGTGTGTGTGTTTGTATTAACATTGGTCTTTTCATCTGTACTTGAAGTTCCATAAGGTCACAGTCAAGTTTGCTTTGCTCAACTTTAAATTCTTCATGTGCCTAGTGTAAGGTGAAGTAAGCTCTCCATAAATAACCATGCGTGTTCATGAAACCTTTCCGAATGAATGTCTAAGCAGAGAAAAGAAGAACAAGAATTACAATAGTTCTTCCTTTATCCATGGAGGATATGTTCCAAGATCCCCAGTGGATTTCTGAAACTGAGGATAGAGATGAACTCTATGTACACTATGTAGGTTGATCTGATAACTGTGACAGCTGCCAAGTGACTAATTGGGGAGTAGCATACACAGCATGGACACACTGGACAAAAGGATGATTCAGGCTCCAGTAGGATGGATCAGGATGGCACAAGATTTCATCTCATCATGCTACTCAGAAAGGTGCATGTTTTAAAATTTATGACTTTTTTATTTCTGAAATTTCCCATTTAATAGTTTCAGACCATGGTTTACCATAATTGACCACAGGTAACTGAAACCTTCTGAAGCAAAACTCCAGATATGGGGGCACTACTGTAATGAAATGAGGGTAGGGTGGAAGGAGTACGTTTTAGGCCAAGGAAACGTTAGGGACTCCATAAAAACTGCAAGTGAGCGAGTGTTTGGAGAATGGCAAACACCTATTGGTCTACAGCCAAGGGTATTGAGAGGAGTGTTAAGAGAGGCTGAGAGGCAAGCTGAAGCGAGATCTTGAATGAATTAGGATCAAATGGAAGGGAAATTATGCTATAATTGAGTTTAAATGGGTCCCAATTAATCAGTTATCTATTTACTATAATGTCTGTTGTATGGCATGTTAGGTGTAATGAAATTCCAAATGGAAATGGAAAATAAAACTTGGTCAGTGAGAATTCCTCAAGATTTAAAAAATGATAATAAAATTGAATCTTCCTGAGAAGCAGCATGCTAACATTTACAGATCCAATATACCCAGTGATGGTGTAAAGCAGAGATGACACCATGCAATTAACTATGAACCATGTCAGTATAGTTGATGTAAAGAAACAGGATATAATTAATTTGCTTATCCATGGAAATTAACTGAAAGTAAGTGGTGAAAATTATATAGAGGACCAATTCAAAATTCGTTTTTATGTGAGAACTCAAAGATGTAGAAAAAGGCTGAAAAGATTAATTTCCTTTCCCCTCTACTTGTTCTGGTTGACAAAAGAGACGTATTCAGGATCAAAGGCCAAATAAGCAATGTCAGCCATCCAGTGGTTGGGGTGGATTTAGCAGTGTTGTCAGATTATGATCCCTGTGCATTGCTTTTCTCATTCATTTGCTAAATTTTAGCAAGGCAACATTTTTCAGCATTCTTGAGATCCAGCCACTTTTTTGTACCCACCATCAATTCTCCAGCTGAGACTACTTTTATGTCATAATTGGGACAAATGGAGTCCCTAACTGCTTTCCCTCTCTCATTTCCAGTGACCTTTCTAAAGTGAAAATCTGATCCTCTCACTCTCTGCCTTAAAACCCTTCATGGCTCTTTCTATCGGCCTTGGGATATGGTTCAAATTCTCCGGCTGACTTTAGAATCCTTTTTGAGATCTGGCCTCTACTTATCTCTCTAGCCTCCTCTCTTGTTTCTCCCTCATTTCCTGTTTCTGCTCCAGCCAGCCTGCTGAACACCCAGTAGGTCTGCTCCCATAATGTTTCCTCTGCTAGACATCATGTGTTCCCCATTCCTCCTGCTTGAGGATTCAGCTTAGAGGCCTTCCCTGAGTCTCAGTGTCTAGCCTGGTGTTCCTTCTCTGTGCTTCCAAGATGTTCATCAATGTCTATTCATCTGTCTCTTTGGACTTTTGACTATTCCATTGAGAGCTCCCAAGGATAGCTATTCTCCCTTATATATCTTTTGAGTCAGAGGATTTCACCTAATTCCTGACAACCAGTTTCTTATCCATTAAACAATAACATAATAATTCTAGCAGCTACTATAAATTGAGTACTTATGCCAGTACTTTGCCAAATATTTTATATTCTTTCCTAATTTAATTTTCAAAGTAGCTTTATAAAATAAATATGATTTCTTTTTTTTAGAAGAGAGAACTTGAGTTCAGAGAATTTTTAACTTTTCCAGCACCAGATGACTAATATTGGTTAAAACTGGACCCAACTTATATCTGTTGGATTCAGAATTCTATTCTTTTAGATGGTGCTATATCTCCTTTCAACATAGCTAGAGAGATAAAATAAAAAGATGCTCAGGCCAGTCACGGTGGCTCACTCTTATAATCCTAGCATTTTGGGAGCCTGAAGCGGGCTGATTGCTTGAACCCAGGAGTCTGAGACCAGCCTGGGCAACATGGAGACACCCTGTCTCTACAAAAAATTCAAAAATTAGCCAGGTGTGGTGGTATGTGCCTATAGTTCCAGCTACTTGTGGGGCTGAGGCAGGAGGATTGCTTGAGCCTGGGAGGTTGAGGCTGCAGTGAGCTGTGACAGTGCCACTGCCCTCCCCTGAGCCCTACTGATACAACCGAGAATCAAGCAAAGTTGAAGATCTGAGAAAATATGACCTGTCAGCCTAAATGTGCAATTTTGACCGAGTGTGAGGTACCAAAATCATCCCATAAAAAGTCCTATAAGGTACTTACGTTATCCTTTCTTGGCAGTGTTCAAACAATATGTGAGTCATCCAATTAGCAATTTTCTGAATTTTTTTTATGTTGAAGCACTTTAACACCACAGTTTTTCAAATTTTTAAAAAATACAAAAGGAAAATGTTCTCTGTGCGCTGTTTTGCTATCCTTTTTATGTTGAGAAATTAGCACCAAAATTAGTGAATTGATAATGCAGGTCCTTGGCAATTGATTTGCCAAAATATGCTACAAATCAGTAAACAAATTAATACATGCATGAAGACAATTTTATTTCAGAAGATGATTACATTTATCTCTATCTCAGAATTCATGTAAATTATACCTATTTAATACATTTATTTTTCACCTAGACTTATTATTTTCTATTACTCTCTGCTTTGATATTGATTATCACTGTGGTTTTGTGCTATTTTTATAATTTTCTATATTAATTGTTAGGCCCTCTAACCATGTATTTCATAATATTAACTTGAGGCTTAGAGGTCATTTCTATTCTATGAATCTAGGCTGATTTATTTTTTAAATCTACCAATTAAAAGGAAAACCTCTATCATTCTGAAAATATCAATTTAGGGAAGAGAATATGTAAAGTAAATGTTTGGGGGAAAACTACATCCTAAAAAACTTTTCAAAGTTTAGAGAAAACTTTCCCTAATGACAGAAGGATTTTTGAGTCCTAAAACAATGGGATTTTAAGAGGTAGAAAATAGCTTACCAAAGTCTATTATTATCAATCATTATTAAGTAGTAATAATAAATAATTATTAATCACGTTAAACCTTCTCTTCAAGAAGCTAAAAAAATTGAAATTGTTTTAAATTTCAGGTTAGGTTTCGTAATTCTTCTGAGTCTTCTGTTGTCTCTCTCTTCTCTTTCATATCCCCAGAACTTCCACTTGATTTCTCTTCATAAGAATCATTATAGGAGATATAGAAGAAGGAAGACAACCTTCAAATCTATTTCAGGACTTTTTTTTTTTTTTTTTTTTTTTTTTTTTTGGTTTTAAGGAGAAGAAAGTTTAATAGGCAAGAAAGAAGAAAATGGCTCCCCTATACAGAGAGAGGAGAGCTCTGAATGGAGAAAATCCCGTATGTAGTGGAAAAGCAGTTGGCTATATTGGGAGGCTGGAGCAGGTGGTGTCTGATTTGCACAAGGCCCAGGGGATTGGTTTGACCAGGTGTGTCATTCACATAGCCAGCGGAAAAACATGGCCCTCCCACCCTGGTCTTTTAATATGCAAATATAGGTCACCATGATGTCCTGTACACATGGAGTCATCTGGAGGCAACCATGATACCTGGCACACGTGTTGACAAGCAGAAGAGGGCAGGAATCACCATGTTGGATGGACCCAGTTTCTAATCACCAGCATTTGCATATAAAAGCTTGCCGGCCTGGCTTTTCAAGCCACTTTCCTGTTAGAAAAGTTTCAGGGCGTGCTTTTTATTAAAGGAAAATTCTGCTGAGAAACTTTACTCTTTCTAGCTGCCTAAAAATTATTTCTGAATAAGTCCTGTATTATTCCCCCTCAAGAGAAGTAAACCTAACTGCTGTTACGGGATGTTGGACAAAGATTCTTTCTGGCTGCTTCTGCTGAAAAGAGGCATCAGGACAGCTATTTTGAATCCTGTGAATGAATTTTTAGTGCCAAAGCAAATTACTTGGCAAAGGCTTTACTCCAGAAATAATAACAAAAATAATATCAATAATAATACCTATCATTTGGTAAGTTCTTTCTGTAAGCCAGTTACTGTTAAAAGTTTTAGGTACATTATTACATTTAGTTCTCTCACCTGCGTGTAAAACATAAAAGATAAGTGCTATAAAAATTATTCCCATTTGCCAAATGAGGAAACTAAATATCTTGTGCAAGCTCACAGAGCCAACAAAGGGTGGAGATGGGTTTCAAAACCCTGTTAACAGACTCCAAATCTGCTCTCAACCAAGGCCAAATGGCTAGGATTTCTTACCTAGTATGCTAAGAAGAATTGTTATGCTAAGATTGTCTTTTATTTTTCAAATATTTTAGATGGCTCTATACATTTAAAAAATGCAGCATCAAGAATCTGAATGAAGCCTACATTTAAAAGTTTTTAATGCAAGTGAATTAAAAATTAAGTTACCTGCTCATTGATTTAAAGGCCGATTCTACTAGGGGAATAATGTCTAAGATTTTTACCGTGCCCTAACTAGGGCCTTACTAGGGCAAGACAAACGAAGCTCTTTGGGCACAAAATTCAAGGAGACACTCACTCTTAGTGTAGCGCAAAGACAAGGTCCTCACTGAAGAATGAGAACCTCCTTAAATTTTGGTCCCCAGGCACCTCATTTCTTACTTCATTCCTAATAATTTTTTTTCTTTTTCTTTTTTTTTTTTGGGGGAAGGATTCTGGTTCTGTTGCCCAGGGTGGAGTGAGTGCAGTGGCGTGATTTTGGCTCACTGCAACCTCCAGCTCCTGGGTTCAAGCAATTCTCCTGCCTCAGCTCCCTGAGTAGCTGGGATTACAGGTGCCCACCACCATGCCCGGCTAATTTTTATATTTTTAGTGGAGACAGAATTTCAATATGTTGGCCAGGCTAGTCTTAAACTCCTGACATCAAGTGATCTACCCCCATCGGCCTCCCAAAGTCCAGAGATTACAGGTGTGAGCCACCGCACCCAGCCTGTTCCTAATAATTTTAATGTAAAATCTGAATTTGACTCCCTTGGCTTATAGGCACCAAAGGAACTCTGTGACCACTGACCAATGGAAAATAGTTTGTTTACTAATGACTTGCTCTCTTTTGTTTCCCTTCAGAATTATTTGCATATACAGAAAAATCTCTGAGTCTTCACCGAAACATTTCATTTTCTAGAATGTTTTCAGACAAAGAAAAAATCATGATTATCTTGGTATTGAGTGACTGGTAGATCATATACACATTAATTAGACAAATGAGGTATTAACTATCCTAGGACTTGCTGTGTTTCACATACAATGCTAAGTAATGAAACATATTCACTAAATTTCCTTCATAAAATAAAATTCTATGACACTAATAAACTTGGGATGTGTTTGGAGGGCATAGTGTTTGATAACATTTTTCAGTTTACAAAGTGTCTTCAGGAGGAATGATCCTCTAGAGATATCTTTAAGATAAAAAGGTTATTGTTGCAGTTTTCCAAATTAGATTAAATGAGATCATGGGGCTTATACAGTGCAACTGTGTAGCTGAATCCGATTCCAACAGAGGTTTTCTTTCTTCAAGTCCTTTTAGTTGGTCTTAAAATCATTGATTAAGTAATTTAAACATTTTCTCTTCTCAGAATTTCAAACTAGTTAAATAAATGTGCCTACCTGGAAAATTCTGCTTCTTCAAAACTTTTTGTATTCTATAGGTTTCCTGAATTTTAATCTATATAATAAAATGATTTGGATAGGTGGATATCTGTCCCTGTAAATTGTGCCAGCATCACTAGCCTGGCCAGATCATTCACAAAGTACAAAGCATGTCTTTGTATTGTTATGCAAATCTCCCATATGCTCATCATCTGGTAGGGTGAGGGTTTTGAACCAGTTGGGAAAGAGATACCAGAGTCAGAGCCAAATACCTGCTTTGATGCAGGTGATACTGGTTGGCAAAACATGGCTTGAAACTGTGGCCAAAGTATAATTCCTATTGATCAGTGCACCCAATTTCTACTAATTTAATGCACCCTGTTTTTCACGCTTCCTTGTACCTCTGCCTTTTGGTAGTACCCTCCCACACTTATTCTGGACTTGGACATGTAACTTGCTTTGGCAAATGGGACAGAATCAAACTTCCTGCAAACAAAGGCTTAAAAATAATGCTTCTACAGTTCTGTTTATTTATTTATTTTTGCAATCCTTGCCATCACTGTGAGGAAATGCTTTTACTAGCTTGCTGGAACAATGTGAGAAACACAAGGAGAATGAGTGATCTCTGCCAAAGAATCCTAGACTTGTCAGCCCCATCCAACCCTCTAATTGACCTCAGATGTGTGAAGGAGCCCAGCTGAGATCAGCCAAAGCTTGCCCAGATCAGCAGAAGGAGCCAGCTAGTAGACAGTCGTTATTTTAAGTAACAGTAATAAAAATAATGCTTAACATTGGGGGTAGTTTGTTTTGTAGCAATAGCTAACTGATACACTATTCTTTTTTCTGAATTAAGCACACCCCTCAATTATAGTTAGAGAAGCTAGAAAACTCCATAGTCAAATCCTTCTTCTCCATCCTGTTCCTGAAATGTCAAAGGGTATCCAGAAAAGTTTATCATATGGAAGGAAGAAAGAAGAAAGAATATTTTATAGTCCATCATTGGCAATCCTAAAGAGATAGTCATAGGTAAGTCAGGGCTCATATAAGTATCAGCCATTACTGCATTAACCCCACTTAGTAGAGGAATGTAACTTAATGGATGCCACACTCTGAACTAAACTCTGAGGCAGAAAATTTGTCTTCCTTTGGGAAATGTCAGAGGGTGGAGAGAAATGAATGGCAGATATAGAGAGTGGATGTACCATTTTTTACGAGGGTTGATTTTCCTGGGACTACAAAAACAGAAGAGCGAGTGAAATTTCTATTTTATGAACTATCATCAGTTTGGAAGACAGCGAGAATATGCCATCTCTCCATTTGACCTCAACCAAAATGTCAATTTATTGAGTGCTTTATATATGCAAAGCACTGTGCTAGAAGTCCAACAGATAGTCTGGCATTTGCTCATTGTATCACATGCAAATTAGGCTTTACAATGACACAAAATGGAAATTAAAATCCTTATTTACACATGAGAAGAAAATAAGTCTCAACAGATTTTTAATAGCTGATCCATGGCCACTGAGGTAGTATATGCAAGAACCAGATCCTCAACACGTGCTCTTTATGTTAGGGTCTAACCTTCTGTCTTATATAGTACTACGTAAGTATAATTTATAGGCCTATGTACTCAAAGATCTTGTAATGTGATGTGTGTGTCTGTGTGTGTGTGTGCATGTGCACACGTGTGGATATTTCTGTGCTAGGTGCTGTAGGAACACATCCTTGTTGGTTTGAAAGAGGTTTTTTTGGAGAAAGCAAGAGATAGGCTGAGAGCTCTAAGATCAAGCTAGAAACTATTAGCACATACATACCTATACTTCCCATTGTCTATCTGAAGTCCCCATTGTGTGACAACCACAAAGTTATCTGCTACTCATTGCCCTTTTATTACATAGTTTGTATTCCAGTCACTAGTTTACTACCCAAAGGTCTTCACCCTAAGGTGACTCCCTCTTTCTTCAAGTAATTTTCTCATCAAAATTTCCACTGCTTGCTTTCTTACAATTATCTGAATAAGTAACCTGCCGGTTTATAAACCGAACTTACACATTTTCTCTTGCCTTTCCTTTTTCTTCAAAACAAAGCATTCAGACTGCTGATGAAGAAAGTTTTCCAGAAGGCCAGTGACCTGCATTTTTTGAGCAGAATAGCAATCACAATTTGCCAAAGGCACAAAAAAGTTAGTGATTTATGTTTTATATCATGACAGAGGCACTGCTTCCCATGCCTTATTTTAAGTTGTTCTGTCTAAACTGCTGGACGTGCCACACAAAGTCAATGAAGCAATGAAAATAAAGGTAAGAAAATGAGCAATTTTTTTTATAGATGTCATAAGGGCCACATAGAACCCTGAAACAGACTAAATAATTCTGAGTAGGAATGCAACCCTAGGCAGTCATGCAGATTGCGCAAAACACTGTCAATGCATTTTTCTTAGTTTAATATCCTTCAAAGATCTACAAGGCTTCAACATTGCATCCTTGGTATTTCTCGACAATATCATCATCTGTTAATGAAAGAAAAACAATTAGAAGGAAAACATAAGCTTAAAGCTCTTATCTGGCATCTTCATATCTTGAGTTAAAAATATTTTAATATTTCTGAATGTTACATTGTTATATTTAATACATGAATTGATGTCACACGACACTCAAGTTTTTATCAAATCCTCCAGTTTAAATTACACTCCTTTAATTTAAATCTCATTTTTTTTAAATTATACTTTAAGTTCTAGGGTACATGTGCACAACGTGCAGGTTTGTTACATATGTATACATGTGCCATGTTGGTGTGCTGTACCCATTAACTTGTCATTTACATTAGATATATCTCCTGATGCTATCCCTCCCTGCTTCCCCCACCCCACAACAGTCCCCAGTGTGTGATGTTCCCCTTCCTGTGTCCAAGTGTTCTCATTGTTTAATTCCCACCTATGAGTGAGAACATGCTGTGTTTGGTTTTTTGTCCTTGCGATAGTTTGCTGAGAATGATGGTTTCCAGCTTCATCCATGTCCCTACAAAGGACAGGAACTCATCATTTTGTATGGCTGCATAGTATTCCACGGTGTATATACATTTCTTAATCCACATTAAGCCACATTTTCTTAATCCAGTCTATCATTGATGGACATTTGGGTTGGTTCCAAGTCTTTGCTATTGTGAATAGCACCGCAATAAACATACGTGTGCATGTGTCTTTATAGTAGCATGCTTTATAATCCTTTGGCTATATACCCAGTAATGGGATGGCTGGGTCAAATGGTATTTCTAGTTCTAGATTCCTGAGGAATCGCCACACTGTCTTCCTTATGAAGCTTATACAGTAGAATTCAGAAAACTAGTGCCATTCTTTCAAATCACTTTCGATTTAGGATTAGGAGCAAATTCTGCACCTGATTCCAAATCTTGTTTTACAATCAATGTAAATATAAATAGCATATCTGAGACAAAACAGAGAAATTCTTTCCATATAAGATTTGTCTTGTGTTTCAATGACAACATATTCCATAATACTCTTTTATTTATGCATTTATGTAGATACTTTAAATTAATTTAAATAATATTTTGCATACTGAAACTGGGATTACAAAGAATTCAGGGAGCAGCCCAGCACTGTGGGTTCAGTTGTACATATATGAAGCAACTGAATCAATATAATTTTTTATTATACAAACAAAATAAATGTTACCAAGACATATATATTAGACATAGTTGTTAACTCATGGATTTCTTTGTCTGCTCCGTATCACACAGAGGCATGAATCTGTACCTCACTCACTTTATTGGACACTGTAAAAATGTCAGTATCGAATATATGCTTGACCAGATTAAAGCCAAGTCATTTGGAAAACAATTTGTTAAGGAAAATGAAGCCAATTATTGATTATCCAAGGTGATGTGAAATAGAATATGAATTATCTGATTAACCTATTACCTAATGGATTTGATAAATGTCTTCACTTTCAAGCAGATGTCTGATAAATTTCTTTTAAACACAGCCATTTTAAATTACATATATATGTATATGTAATTAAATTTAATTTTAATTATATATGTATATGTAATTAAATTTAATTTTAATTATATATGTATATATAATTAAATTTAATTTTAATTATATATGTATATGTAATTAAATTTAATTTTAATTATATATGTATATATAATTAAATTTAA
>NW_026652279.1:23424580-23461388 GCF_009828535.3 Hylobates moloch | reverse complement strand
TTGTTTGTATCCTCTTTTATTTCATTGAGCAGTGGTTTGTAGTTCTCCTTGAAGAGGTCCTTCACATCCCTTGTAAGTTGGATTCCTAGGTATTTTATTCTCTTTGAAGCAATTGTGAATGCGAGTTCACTCATGATTTGGCTCTCTGTTTGTCTGTTATTGGTGTATAAGAATGCTTGTGATTTTTATACATTGATTTTGTATCCTGAGACTTTGCTGAAGTTGCTTATCAGCTTAAGGAGATTTTGGGCTGAGACAATGGGGTTTTCTAGATATACAATCATGTCATCTGCAAACAGGGACAATTTGACTTCCTCTTTTCCTAATTGAATACCTTTTATTTCCTTCTCCTGCCTGATTGCCCTGACGAGAACTTCCAGCACTATGTTGAATAGGAGTGGTGAGAGAGGGCATCCCTGTCTTGTGCCCGTTTTCAAAGGGAATGCTTCCAGTTTTTGCCCATTCAGTATGATATTGGCTGTGGGTTTGTCATATATAGCTCCTATGATTTTGAGATATGTCCCATCAATAACTAATTTATTGAGAGTTTTTAGCATGAAGGGTTGTTGAATTTTGTCAAAGGCCTTTTCTGCATCTATTGAGATAATCACGTGGTTTTTGCCTTTGGTTCTGTTTATATGTTGGATTACATTTATTGATTTGCGTATGTTGAACCAGCCTTGCATCCCAGGGATGATGCCCACTTGATTATGGTGGATAAGCTTTTTGATGTGCTGTTGGATTCAGTTTGCCAGTATTTTATTGAGGATTTTTGCATCGATGTTCATCAGGGGTATTGGTCCAAAATTCTCTTTTTTGGTTGTGTCTCTGCCAGGCTTTGTTATCAGGGTGATGCTGGCCTCATAAAATGCGTTAGGGAGGATTCCCTCTTTTTCTATTGATTGGAATAGTTTCAGAAGGAATGGTACCAGCTCCTCTTTGTACCTCTGGTAGTATCCGGCTGTGAATCCATCTGGTCCTGGACTTTTTTTGATTGGTAAGCTATTGATTATTGCCTCAATTTCAGAGCCTGTTCTTGGTCTATTCAGAGATTCAGCTTCTTCCTGGTTTAGTCTTGGGAGGATGTATGTGTCGAGGAATTTATCCATTTCTTCTAGATTTTCTTGTTTATTTGCATGAGGTGTTTAATAGTATTCTCTGATGGTAGTTTGTATTTCTGTCGGATTAGTGGTGATATCCCCTTTATCATTTTTTATTGCGTCTATTTGATTCTTCTCTCTTTTCTTCTGTATTAGTCTTGCTAGTGGTCTGTCAATTTTGTCGATCTTTTCAAAAAACCAGCTCCTGGATTCATTGATTTTTTGAAGGGTTTTTTGTGTCTCTATTTCCTTGAGTTCTGCTCTGATCTATTTCTTGCCTTCTGCTAGCTTTTGAATGTGTTTGCTCTTGCTTTTCTAGTTCTTTTAATTGTGATGTTATGGTGTAAATTTTAGATCTTTCCTGCTTTCTCTTGTGGGCATTTAGTGCTATAAATTTCCCTCTACACACTGCTTTGAATGTGTCCCAGAGATTCTGGTATGTTGTGTCTTTGTTCTTGTTGGTTTCAAAGAACATCTTTATTTCTGCCTTCATTTCATTATGTACCCAGTAGTCATTCAGGAGCAGGTTGTTCAGCTTCCATGTAGTTGAGTGCTTTTGAGTGAGTTTCCTAATCCTGCGTTCTAGTTTGATTGCACTGTGGTCTGAGAGATAGTTTGTTATAATTTCTGTTCTTTTTTTTTTTTTTTTTTTTTTTTGCGAAGGAGTCTCACTCTTTCACCCAGGCTGGAGTGCAGTGGCATGATCTCGGCTTACTGCAGGCTCCTTTCCCCGGGGTTCACGCTATTCTCCTGCCTCAGCCTCCCGTGTAGCTGGGACTACAGGCGCCCGCCACCTCGCCTGGCTAATTTTTTGTATTTTTAATAGAGACGGGGTTTCATGGTGTTAGCCAGGATGATCTCGATCTCCTGACCTTGTGATCCACCTGCCTCGGCCTCCCAAAGTGCTGGGATTACAGGTGTGAGCCACCGCACCCGTCCATAATTTCTGCTCTTTTACATTTGCTGAGGAGTGCTTTACTTCCAACTATGTGGTCAATTTTGGAGTAGGTGTGGTGTGGTGCTGAAAAGAATGTATATTCTGTTGATTTGGGGTGGAGAGTTTTGTAGATGTCTGTTAGGTCTGCTTGGTGCAGAGCTGAGTTCAATTCCTGGGTATCCTTGTTAACTTTCTGTCTTGTTGATCCGTTTAATATTGACAATGGGGTGTTAAAGTCTCCCATTATTATTGTGTGGGAGTCTAAGTCTCTTTGTAGGTCACTAAGGACTTACTTTATGAATCTGGGTGCTCCTGTATTGGGTGCATATATATTTAGGATAGTTAGCTCTTCTTATTGAATTGATCCCTTTACCATTATATAATGGCCTTGTCTCTTTTGATCTTTGTTGATTAAAGTCTGTTTTATCAGAGACTAGGATTGCAACCCCTGCCTTTTTTTGTTTTCCATTTGCTTGGTAGATCTTCCTCCATCCCTTTATTTTGAGCCTATTTGTGTCTCTGCATGTGAGATGGGTGTCCTGAATACAGCACATTGATGGGTCTTGACTCTTTATCAAATTTGCCAGTCTGTGTCTTAATTGGAGCATTTAGCCCTTTTACATTTAAAGTTAATATTGTTATGTGTGAATCTGATCCTGTCATTATGATGTTAGTTGGTTATTTTGCTCGTTAGTTGATGCAGTTTCTTCCTAGCCTTGACGGTCTTTACAATTTGGCATGTTTTTGCAGTGGCTGGTACCGGTTGTTCCTTTCCATGTTTAGTGCTTCCTTCAGGAGCTCTTTTATGGCAGGCCTGGTGGTGACAAAATCTCTCAGCATTTGCTTGTCTGTATTTTATTTCTCCTTCACTTATGAAGCTTAGTTTGGCTGGATATGAGATTCTGGGTTGAAAATTCTTTCCTTTAAGAATGTTGAATATTGGTCCCCACTCTCTTCTGGCTTGTAGAGTTTCTGCTGAGAGATTCGCTGTTAGTCTGATGGGCTTCCCTTTGTGGGTAACCCGACCTTTCTGTCTGGCTGCCCTTAACATTTTTTCCTTCATTTCAACTTTGGTGAAACTGACAATTATGTGTCTTGGAGTTGCTCTTCTTGAGGAGTATCTTTGTGGCATTCTCTGTATTTCCTGAATCTGAATGTTGGCCTGCCTTGCTAGATTGGGGAAGTTCTCCTGGATAATATGCTGCAGAGTGTTTTCCAACTTGTTTCCATTCTCTCCGTCACTTTCAGGTACACCAATCAGACATAGATTTGGTCTTTTCACATAGTCCCATATTTCTTGGATGCTTTGTTTCTTTTTATTCTTTCTTCTCTAAACTTCTCTTCTGGCTTCATTTCATTCATTTCGTCTTCCATCACTGATACCCTTTCTTCCGGTTGATCACATCGGCTACTGAGGCTTCTGGATTCATCAAGTAGCTCTCATGCCTTGGTTTTCAGCTCCATTAGGTCCTTTAAGGAGTTCTCTGCATTGGTTATTCTAGTTATCCATTTGTCTAATTTTTTTTTCAAAGCTTTTAACTTCTTCTTTGCCATTGGTTCGAATTTCCTCCTGTAGCTCGGAGTAGTTTGATCGTCTAAAGCCTTCTTCTCTCAGCTCGTCAAAGTTATTCTCCATCCTGCTTTGTTCCATTGCTGGTGAGGAGCTGTGTTCCTTTGGAGGAGGTGAGGCGCTCTGATTTTTAGAGTTTCCAGTTTTTCTGCTCTGTTTTTTTCCCATCTTTGTGGTTTTATCTACCTTTGGTCTTTGATGACAGTGACATACAGATGGGTTTTTGGTGTGGATTTCCTTTCTGTTTGTTAGTTTTCCTTCTAACAGACAGGACTGTCAGCTGCAGGTCTGTTGGAGTTTGCTAGAGGTCCACTCCAGACCTGTTTGCCTGGGTATGTGCAGCAGTGGCTGCAGAACAGCAGATATTGGTGAACCACAGATGCTGCTGCCTGATTGTTCCTCTGGAATTTTTGTCTCAGAGGAGTACCCGGCTGTGTGAGGTGTCAGTCCGCCCCTACTGGGGGGTGCCTTCCAGTTAGGCTATTCGGGGGTCAGGGACCCACTTGAGGAGGCAGTCTGCCTGATCTCAGATCTCCAGCTGCGTGCTGGGAGGACCACTACTCTATTTAATGCTGTCATAGAGGGATATTTAAGTCTGCAGACATTTGTGCTGTTTTTTGTTTGTCTGTGCCCTGCCCCCAGAGGTGGAGCCTACAGAGGCAGGCAGGCCTCCTTGAGCTGTGGTGAGCTCCATCCAGTTCAAGCTTCCTGGCCGCTTTGTTTACCTAATGAAACAACTAACTCGGCAGTAGCGGGCACCCCTTCCCCCAGCCTCACTGCCACCTTGCAGTTTGATCTTGGACTTCTGTGCTAGCAATCTGCGTGACTCTGTGGGCGTAGGACCTTCCGAGCCAGGTGCGGGATATAATCTCCTGGTGTGCCGTTTTTTAAGCCTGTTGGAAAAGCACAGTATTAGGGTGGGAGTGACCCGATTTTTGAGGTGCCATCTGTCACCCCTTTCTTTGACTAGGAAAAGGAGTTCCCTAACCCCTTGCACTTCCTGGGTGAGATGATGCCTCACCCTGCTTCGGCTTGCACACAGTGCGCTGCACCCACTGTCCTCCACCTACTGTCTGGCACTCCCCAGTGAGATGAACCCGGTACCTCAGTTGGAAATGCAGAAATCACCTGTCTTCTGCATCACTCACCCTGGGAGCTGTAGACTGGAGCTGTTCCTATTCGGCCATCTTGGCTTCTCCCCGAGGAATTTCATTTTTTATTTCTTAACAAAATAATACATTTTGGGGGATTTTCATGTCAGCTAATTTGATGTGCTAATCTTTGCTCAGTTTCCATTTCTCCCTACCTCTGTTGAACATTTTTCATAGAAATGTGTAAAATCTCTAGCTATATGAAACAAAATGAGTTATTCATATGCATGTTTCCTGGGGTGTGTGTGTGTTATTTGTAATTTGAGTCCATGTATGCAAAAAATGCAATAAAAATGGGTCAAATTTTCACATTGTGTGTTTTTCTTGAATTTTATTTATATTCTTGCTAAGAAAAAATCAGTCATGTTTCAACAAAGCCTCATGTTTTTCTAATCTCATCTGTGACCAGTAAGAATCCAAATTTCTTTGTGTTACTTTCATTAAATTAGTGAGCATTTTATTTATTTTCAAAATAAAAGCGCTTAAGGGATTTCGGTTGCACTGAAAAATGCAAAAGTGTTAAATGCTTAGCAGCCCCAGAGTAACTAATGGATGAATTTAGGGTACTTGCAAATTTTGATTTATAATTAGCTCATGTTTTTTAAAACATCACATTAATGTGATCTTAGAAGGAACTCCATGGGGAATATTTCACAAATGTACACAACAGACAGGGCCATTCCTTACTCAAAAATCAGAACTGATAACAGTCATCTTAGATGACATGAGCTATTTCAATATTATCTTTTATTGAAGTGAGAGTGTGAGACCATGTTGTTGCTTTTCTCTTCCATTGATCATAGTCAGATAGGTGGGCTGGTTCATTTCATATAATGCTTTTAAGTGCTCAGACCACGTCATTGGCTTCTGTGTAGAATGCAAATAAACAATGAACCTGCATCTTTTACACTAAAAGTGGGAGGAGACTTATTTACTATGTGAAGCTCATCCATGTCTACATTCATTCATGTGTCCATCCCTCTTCAAAAACTACGTGCTGAGTTTCTACTCAGTGCCCAGTAATATGTAGGCCATGGGCATGAAATGGTTGATAAAACAGACAGGACTTCTGTCTTCTATTCTGAAGGAACATATAGTTTTGTGGGTTGAACTTTGTTAAACAAATGACACCAAACCAGTTACCACAGACAAACTTCCTATGTTTCTGGATGCAGCCAAATCCCCCACTTGTGCTTAAGCTTCCATTTGCTTTTGCTTAGTTAAAGACATCACCCTAGCAACTGTCCATCTGAGGATGTCATTGAAGCAATTATTTATTTATTTTGAGACAGAGTCTTGCTCTGTCACCTAGGCTGGAGTGCAGTGGCACAATCTTGGCTGACTGCAACCTCCGCCTCCCAGGTTCAAACCATTCTCTTGCCTCAGCCTCCCAAGTGGCTGGGATTACAGGAGTGTGCCACCATGCCTAGCTCATTTTTGTATGTTTAGTGGAGATGGGGTTTCACCATGTTGGCCAAGCTGTTCTCAAACTCCTGATCTCAAGTGATCCACCCACCTTGGCCTCTCAAAGTGTGGGGATTACAGGCATGAGCCACCCGGCCCGGCCAGCAATTCTTATCTTTTTCTCTTACATCATTATTTGTTTTCCTCCTTTGAGGATCATTCTCATCAGCAAACAGCTGATTGTTACTTCATCGATCACATTTTTTCCCGTGATCCTACTTTCCCTTTAGCTGCTGCTCCTTTTCTTGGCTAGCTGATACAGCAGAAATCCTGTAACCGTTGTCTAAACCCACTTTTTCTAATTCCTTTCTATTCACCATGCATTCATCCCACCACAACTTTTACTAGCAATGATCTTATTGACCTCCATGATTCTAACTGTGATAGTCAGTGTTCAGTTATCTCACTGGACGTATAGACTATCAATTCCTTCTCCTTCATACACTTTCTTGATTGGGCTTAAGGACATTAAAGCCTGGTTTTTCTCTTACTTCACTGGTCACTCATTCCCAGTGCAGCCTGGCATTCCTCTTTATGTCTCATACATCTTAATACTGGAAGACTTTAGGCTTACTGTTTGGTTATGTTTTCTTTTCTTTCTATACTCTTTTAGGTTTCTCGTGACTTAGTTTGTAACAGTATGCAAATGACTCCAAAATCTACATCTTTATCTTCATCTCCCACCAACACCAGGTATTTAAATTTATCTCCACTCTTGAATCTCTTCTTACAATGTAAAATAAACATATCCAAAACTGAACTTCTAATATTCCCCCTCAAAACGTGATCCACCTACCGCTTTCCCCATCATAGTTTAAGGTGACAATCCTTCCAATTGCCCAGGCTTAAGACATTGCAGTCATTTTCAACTCTGTTTTTCTTATTCCCAATTCTAATTTCTTTGGAAATCACGCTCTCTTCAAAACAGATAAAAAATCCAACTACCTCTTCTCATTTATTTTTCTAAATCCCTTCTCTGAACCTTAAAACTTGTCTCCCTATTCCTACTCTGACACTCTCCCCTCAGTTTATTCTTGTCCAAAACTTTGTAACCATTCACCACTTCATCTAGGATAAAGCCAGAGTCCTTAAAAAAAACCCAGAGAGCCTTATGTGATCTGTCTGTTTCTTATCTTTCTGATAATATCTCCTATTATCCTACAACAACGGGCTCTTTCCAGACATACTGCCTTTAACATTCCTGGAATATATTAGATACACTCTTTTGCCTTAACACCTTTGCACTGAATATTCCTTAAGTCTGGAACACCCTTTTCAAAAGGGACACAATTTTCCTCAAAACCTGTATCTCTTTCTGAAAAACCTACCAATTTGTAAAATTACTGCCTTAATCTATATATGCTGCTATAACAAATGCCATAGACTACGTGGTTTAAAAAAAAAATTATTTCTCACATTTCCACAGGCTGGAAGACCTAAAATCAAGGTATGAACAGATTCAGCACCTTTGGGGACCCACATTCTGCTTCATAATTGGTACCTTCTTTTTGTATGCTCACAGGGTAGAAAGAGCCAATGAGCTTTCTTGTGTCTATTTTATAAGGACGCTAATCCCATTCATACAGGCTCCGTCTTCAAAATCAAATCTTTCCCAGAGGCCTACATGATAATACCGTCACTTTGATAATTAGGTTTCAATATATGAATTTTAGGACACAAACATTCAGGCCATAGCAATTACTGACTGTCTCTACCTATTAAAATGTGACAAAATCAGATTTGCATTTTTAAACAATCCCTTTGACTACTGTTCCTGATCTACAATCAGGGGATATAATAACTCTATAATTTTGTGAGTGGAGATAGACATCCCAATTCTTCCTAAATATTTGTTTCTTATGCAACTCTTGCTTTTATTTAAAATTTTTTTTTGCGCACATTATTTGGATTCACTAAAACTTTTGACATAGTTAAGATAACTTCATTTTGTTTTTTGCGATGAGCATTCTACAAATACGTGAACGTAGTTTTTCATCCCATCTATGCCTATCTATTCCTGAAGGGGTGGGTTACCCCTCCACACCTGTGGGTGTTTCTTGTTAGGTGGAACGAGAGACTTGGAAAAGAAAAAGACACAGATACAAAGTATAGAGAAAGAAATAAGGGGGCCCAGGGGACCTGCGTTCAGCATGTGGAGGATCCCGCCAGCCTCTGAGTTCCCTTAGTATTTATTGATCATTCTTGGGTGTTTCTCGGAGAGCGGGATGTGTCAGGGTCATAGGATAATAGTGGAGAGAAGGTCAGCAGATAAACACATGAACAAAGGTCTCTGCATCATAGACAAGGTAAAGAATCAAGTGCTGTGCTTTAGATATGCATACACACGAACATCTCAATGCCTTATAGAGCAATATTATTGCCCGCATGTCCCACCTCCAGCCCTAAGGTGGTTTTCCCCTATCTCAGTAGATGGAACATACAATCGGGTTTTATACTGAGACATTCCATTGCCCAGGGATGGGCAGGAGACAGATGCCTTCCTCTTGTCTCAACTGCAAAGAGGCATTCCTTCCTCTTACACTAATCCTCCTCAGCACAGACCCTTTACGGGTGTCGGGGTGGGGGACGGTCAGGACTTTCCCTTCCCACGAGGCCATATTTCAGACTATCACTTTGGGAGAAACCTTGGACAATACCTGGCTTTCCTAGGCAGAGGTCCCTGTGGCCTTCAGCAGTGTTTGTGTCCCTTGGTACTTGAGATTAGGGAGTGGTGATGACTCTTAACAAGCATGCGGCCTTCAAGCATCTGTTTAACAAAGCACATCTTGCACAACCCTTAATCCATTTAACCCTGAGTTGACACAGCACATGTTTCAGAGAGCACAGGGTTGGGAGTAAGGTTATAGATTAACAGCATCTCAAGGCAGAAGAATTTTTGTTAGTACAGAACAAAATGGAGTCTCCTATGTCTACTTCTTTCTACACAGACACAGTAACAATCTGATCTCTCTTTCTTTTCCCCACATATTCCCTACTACCATAATTAGGATACCATGAAAGGCAACTTAAATTCTGAGCCCTTACAACTTAGCATTAAATAGAATAAAGTTACAGCACTCAATAGGAATTACATGGGCTGGGGAATGGGAGTGGAAACATGGGAATGGAATGATGGAAAGATAAGCTGAAGAGTAGTAAAGGCAAATCTTGCCACATTGGCACCAGCTAACAGGTAGGAATTTTATAGTCTAAAGTCTTTGGCTTGTAAGCTTGGAATTGATACTTCTTCACTTTGTGACCTCTGAAAATCTATAGGCCATTTCTGAATCCTAATTTCCTGGGAATGAAATAGGGATAAGATCACCAACTTCACAGAGTTGTTGTCTTCCTAGGATAAAATAAGATTACAATGTGCAAAGCATCTAGTTATTGCTGGCATTTGATAGGCACTAATAAGAGGGAATTCTTGTTATTATTGTCTTTATTAGCAATTTTCTGGGGAGCAGGTCGAGCTAGTAATGTTGTGATTCAGTACTCTTCAATCATTTCTCTATTAGTCATTGTTATTACATAACAAGCAACTACAAAATCTCCTTGGCATATAACTGTCTGCATTTATTTCTCGCTCACACAAATGCAGTTTGGATGAGATGTTTCTGCTTCAGACTGTGGAGGCTGGGATGGCTGAGATTCAAAAAGCAATCAGCTATAAAGGCTAAGCTCCAGAGGTCTCTTGTCCCTTCTCCAGGTTGGTGAGCCACCTGGGCATGACCTTCTATGGCAGTGAAGGAAATAAAGAATGAATGCCCAAATATACAAGCATATTTCAAACATCTATTTGCAGAATGACTACTAACATCCCATTGGCTAAAGGAAGCCCTACAGCCACATGAAAAACATGGGACAGGAAAGTGTGGTCTGCCTTTTGTGGGGACTAGAAAGTTAGATGGCCAAGTACATCAGTGAGGGGGAAGGAGAGAAAGTGGAAGCAATAATTAAATTTTCCACAGTATCCTAGACTCAAAAGATTGCAATAAAAGTTCAAATGCTGCTCCCTTGCATCCACACCTGAGAAGCAAAATGGAACTCGATATATGATGCTAAGATCAAATGAACAATATACTTTAATATTCTTTTTAAAAACAATTTCAACTTTTATTTTAGATTCAGAGAGTACATGTATAGGTTTGCTAGATGAGTATATTGCATGATACTGAGTTTGGGATATGAATGATCCCGTCACCCAAGTAGTGAGCGTAGTATCCAATAGTTAGTTTTTTAGGATTAAAACTCCCAAAAACTAATTAGTATTTCTGGTTTTAATCCTAAAAAACCTAACTATTGCTCCCCTCCATACCTCCCCCTTCTATTCATCCCTAGCGGCTATTGTACCCATCTTTAAGTCCATGAGTACCCAGTGTTTAGCTCCCACTTATAAGTGAGAACATATGGTATTTGGTTTTATGTTCCTGTGTTAATTTACTTAGGATAATGGCCTCGAGCTGCATCAATGTTGCTGCAAAAGACAAGATTTTGTTCTTTTTTCGTGGCTATGTAGTAGTCCAATGTATGTATATACCACATTTTCTTATTCCAATCCACCATTGATGGGCACCTAAGTTGATTCCATATCTTTGCTATTGTGGATAATGCAGCGATGAACAGAGAAGTGCATGTGTCTTTTTGTTAGAGTGATGTGTTTTCTTTCAGGTATATGCCCAGTAATGGGATTGCTGAGTCAAATGGTAGTTTTATTTTACCTTCTTCTTTTTTTTTTTAATCTTACTTTCAGTTCCAGGATACAAGTGCAGAATGTGTAGGTTTGTTACATAGGTATAGGTGTGGCATGGTGATTTGCTGCACCTATCAACCTGTCATTTAGGTTTTAAGCTCCGCCTGCATTAGTTATTGTCCTAATGCTATTCCTCCCCTCACCCCTCACCCTCTGGCTGGCCCCTGGTGTATGTTGTTCCCCTCCCTGTGTTCATGTGATCTCATTGTTCACCTCCCACTTATGAATGAGAACATGTGGTGTTTGGTTTTCTGTTCCTGTGTTAGTTTGCTGAGGATGATGCCTTCCAGCTTTATCCATGTCCCTGCAAAGGACATAATCTCCTTTGTTTTTATGTATGCATAGTATTCCATGATGTATATGTACCACATTTTCTTTATTCAGTCTATCATTGATGGCCATTTGGGTTGGTTCCATGTCTTAGCTATTGTAAATAGTACTGCAATAAATATACGTGTGCGTGCGTCTTCATAGCAGAATGATTTATTTTCCTTTGGGTATATACCCCCTAATGGGATTGCTGAGTCAAATTGTATTTCTGGTTCTAGATCCTTGAGGAACTGTTACACTGTCTTCCACAATGGCTGAACTAATTTACATTCCCACCAACAGCGGAAAACCATTCCTATTCCTCCACAGCCTCACCAGCATCTATTGTTTCTTGACTTTTTAATAATGGCCATTCTGACTGGCATGAGATGGTATCTCATTGTGGTTTTGATTTGCATTTCTCTAATGATCAGTGATTTTGAGCTTTTCTTCGTATGTTCCTTGGCCACATGAATGTCTTCTTTTGAGAAGTGTCTGTACACATCATTTTCCCACTTTTTGATGGGGCTGTTTGTTTTTTTCTTGTAAATTTGTTTAAGTTCCTTGTATATTCTGGATACTAGAACTTTGTCAGATGGGTAGATTACAAAAATTTTCTCCCATTCTATAGGTTGCCTGTTCACTCTAATGACAGTTTTTGTTTTGTTTTGTTTTGTTTTGTTTTGTTTGTTTGTTTTGCTGTGCAGAAGCTCTTTAGTTTAATTACATCTCATTTGTCAATTTGGGCTTTTGTTGCAATTGCTTTTGGCGTTTTTGTCATGAAGTCTGCCTATGCCTATGTCCTGAATGGTATTGCCTAGGTTTTCCTCTAGGGCTTTTATGGTTTTGGGTTTCACATTTAAGTTTTTAATCTATCTTGAGTTAATTTTTGTATAAGGTGTAAGGAATAGGCCCAGTTTCAGTTTTCTGCATATGGCACACCAGTTTTCCCAGCACCATTTATTAAATAGGGAATCCTTTTCCCATTGCTTGTTTTGTCCAGTTTGTCAAAGATCAGATGGTCGTAGATGTGTGGTGTTATTTCTGAGGTCTCTGCTCTGTTCCATTGATCTATATGTCTGTTTAGATACCAGTACCATGCTGTTTTGGTAATTGTAGCCTTGTAGTATAGTTTAAAGGCAGGTAGCATGATTACTCTAGCTTTGTTCTTTTTGCTTGGGATTGTCTTGGCTATATGGACTCTTTTTTGGTTCCATATGAAATTTAAAGTAGTTTTTTCCAATTCCGTGAAGAAGAATGTCAATGGTAGTTTGGTGGGAAATAGCATTGAATCTATAAATTGCTTTGAGCAGTATGGCCCCTGACATATTTATTCTTCCTATCCATGATAATAAGCATCCTCAGCAAAGTCTCAGGATATAAAATCAATGTGCACAAATCACAAGCACTCCTATATACCAACAATAGACAAGCAGAGAGCCAAATCATGAATGAACTCCCATTCACAATTGCTACAAAGAGAATAAAATACCTAGGAATACAGTAACAAGGGTTGTGAAGGACCTCTTCAAGGAGAATGACAAACCACTGCTCAAGGAAATAAGAGGGGACAGAAACAAATATTTTAAGTTCTTTGAGAAATCTCCAAACTGCTTTCCACATTGGCTGAACTAATTTACATCCCCCCAATAGTGTATAAGTGTTCTCTTTTCTCCACAGTCTCACCAGCATCTATTGTTTTTTTACTTTTTAATGGTAATGTAACCATTCTGACTAGCGTGAGAGGGTATCTCATTGTGGTTTTGATTTGCATTTCTCTGATGATTAGTGCTGATGAGCATTTTTCATATGTTTATTGGTCACTTGTATGTTTTCTTTTGCAAAGTATCTGTTCATGTCTTTTGCCTATTTTTTAATGGAGTTATTTGTTTTTTGCTTCTTGACTTAAGTTTCTTATAGATTCTGGATATTACATCTTTATCGGAGGCATAGTTTGCAGACATTTTCTCCCATTCTGTAGATTGTCTGTTTACTCTGTTGATATTTTCTCTTGCTATGCAGAAGCTCTTTAGTTTAATTAGGTCCCACTTGTCAATTTTGGTTTTTGTTGCAATTGCTCTTGAAGAGTTATTCAGAAATTCTTTTTCAAAGCTCATGCTCAGGATGGTGTTTCCTAGGTTTTCTTCCAGAATTTTTATAGTTTGAGGTCTTGCACTTAAATCTTTAATCTATCTTGAGTTAGTTTTTGTGTGTGGTGAAAAGTATAAGCATCCAGGTTCATTCTTCTGTATGTTTAGCCAGCTATCCCATTTGCATTTATTGAATAGGGATTCCTTTCCCCATTGCTTATTTTTGTTAACTTGTCAAAGATCAGATGGCTATAGGTATGCCACTTTATTTCTAGGTTCTTTATTCTATTCTATTAGTATATGTGTCTGTTTTGTGCCATGCTGTTTGATTATAGTATTGTTTGAAGTCAGGCAATGTGATGCCTCTGACTTCATTCTTTTTGCTTAGGATTGCTTTGGCTATTTAGAGCTCCTTTTTGGTAAAATACCAATTTAAAATAGCTTTTTCTAACTGTGAAAAATTATGTTGGTAGATTGATAAGAATAGCATTGAATCTGTAGATTTCTTTGGGCACTATGGCCATTTTTATATCAGTTCTTTCAATACACGAGCATGAAATGTTATTACATTTGTTTATGTAATCTATGATTTCTTTCAGCAATGTTTCATAGGCATTCGTGTAGAGAACTTTAATCTCCTTGGTTAAATGTGTTCCTTGGAGGCTGGGCATGATGGATCATACCTGTAATCCTAGCACTTTGAGATACTGAGACAGGCAGATCACCTGAGGTCAGGAGTTTGAAACAAGCCTGGCCAACATGGTGAAACCTCGTCTCTACTAAAAATACAGACATTAGCTAAGCGTGGTGGCAGGTGCCTGTAATCCCACTACTTGGGAGGCTGAGGCAGGAGAATCGCTTGAACCCGGGAGGCAGAGGTTGGAGTGAGCCGAGATTGTGCTACTGCACTCCAGCCTGGGCAAGAGAGCGAGACTGTATCTCAAAAAAAAAAAAAAGTGCTCTTTGGTATTTTTTGTTGTTGTTGCTTTGTAAATGGGATTGTGTTCATGATTTTGCTCTCAACATGAACATTATTGGTGTATTAAAATGCTACCTTTTTTTGTATATTGACTTTGTATCCTCAAACTTCACTGAAGTTTTTTATCATTTCCAGGAGGCTTTTGGCAGAATCTTTAGGGTTTTCTAGCTATAGAATTATATCATCTGTGAATAGAGATAGTTTGACATTTTCTTTTCCTATTTTGTTGCCTTTTATTTCTTTCTCTTGCCTGATTGCTCTGGCTAGAACTTCATCTTACTATTCATAATTAGAAGTCCTTAAACAGTTTACCATATAAAAGCAAGATTGAATGTGGTAATAAAAGTAGCTCAGGGGAATATTTCTATTGCTAGAAGTATTTCTTTGGAATGCAGAATAAAACATAAGCAAGTAGGGTATTTTATTTTATTACTTATTGAGTTATTCACCTAATATGTATTTATTGAACATATTTCTATGTGCCAGGAAGCAGGTTGCATTAGTAGCTAATGATTTGCTAGCAGGAGTTTGAAATGATAAATGAAAAATGGAAAAGTAGGAGAATTTTGGAATGTAGAGATAAGAATAATAAAAAGTAAAAACTAAATAATGACATAAGAAATGTACTGGAAGGGGAAGCAATTACTTCTGCTGAGATGTGTACATACATGCTAGAGAAATCAGTTTTTAAAAATCTATAAATGTTCATAGAAAATGAATAAGACATGAAAGAGACTCTGACATTTATTTGATTTAATGTAAAAATCTGATATTGCAACATAATTTCTTGATATATATTTCCAAGTAATCAATTAGATTAGGACTTTAGCCTTTGTAAATAAAAACAGAATCTGATCTATGAGAAATGAGCTCCTTTTAATGTGAGGGTGGAAAGGCAAAAGAATCAGAACAGGACTCAAATGGTAACCAATGATAAAAGATTTGCATAAGTCATCTGATTCAGTATAGCTATTATCTCAAAGTCATTACTTCCTGCCTGTCAGTAATAATTTTACTTGGTTGGATAATCACACGCAAGTCCATGTTTTATGCGAACATTTTTCATTTTGCCTAATGAGGAACTGTAGAAGAAATTCATTTTTGTCCAATGAAAAGTGCAGCTGGGCGCGGTGGCTCACGCCTGTAATCCCAGCACTTTGGGAGGCCGAGACGGGCGGATCACGAGGTCAGGAGATCGAGACCATCTTGGCTAACACGGTGAAACCCCGTTTCTACTAAAAATACAAAAAATTAGCCGGGTGTGTTGGCGGGCGCCGGTAGTCCCAGCTACTCGGGAGGCTGACGCAGGAGAATGGCGTGAACCCAGGAGGCAGAGCTTGCAGTGAGCTGAGATCGCGCCACTGTACTCCAACCTGGGCGACACAGCGAGACTCCTTCTCAAAAAAAAAAAAAAAAAGAAAAGTGCTTAGAAAAACATTATAACTTTGTTTTTATAAGGTCAATCTTAGTAAAAAGAAACAGACTACTGTATATTTGCTTTAGTGTTATTTCACCATTAGAAATTAACCAAGACATGATAGATTACACTCTATGCTAAAAATGATTTCTCATTTTCCTCAAACTTGTTAGGTTTTTTCTTTTCTGATGTATAGTCTCATGTATGGTGAATTTTTAGCTAGGAGATAAAATACTGAGGCTGTGAACACATTTTTCTTTTCTTTTTTAGTTCTCTGCAATGTATTTTGGTCTCAAAAATAAATAAAAATTCTTGAGTTTAATTTAAGCATGTGTGATGGTAGCTAATAATGCTTTCTATAAAGAGAAGAATGGTTCTTAGCTTTCAAAGTGCAATAGCATGATTAAATTATATGAGTCTCTTGGGGAAAAAAGTCTGAAAATAATTGCATTGAAGACTTAAATATAATTCTGAAATTCTCGAGTATGTTCTTCAAAATTTAAACACTTCAATATTTGATTTATAAAATTTATTCATTTCTCTCTTTCTTTTTTCTTTTTCTTTTTTTTTTTTTTTTGAGGCCGAGTCTTGTTCTGTCACCTAGGCTGGAGTGCAGTGGCACGATTTCGGCTCACTGCAACCTCCGCCTCCCAAGTGATTCTCCGACCTCAGCCTCCCAAGTAGCTGGGATAACAGATGCCCACCACCATGCCTGGCTAATTTTTATATATTTAGTAGAGACAGGGTTTCACCGTGTTAGCCATCAGGAGATGGAAACCATCTCCTGACCTCATGATCTGCCCGCTGTGGCCTCTAAACAGATTTTTATCAATCAAATCTTATTTTCCCAGTGACCTATACAATCATTTCAGAGTTTTCTTTGGCTTAGTTTGAATTCATCTACCATTGGCAGTGGTTCTCAATATTTTGGTTGAAAATATTTCTCCCCTGTCTTTCTGCTATTCAATGGTGATGTTTAGTTGTTAAGCTACTCATGATAAAATGTAAACTTACTAGAAATTATGAACCCCTTTGGAACAAAAGTCTTCATACATATAAATGTTTCCTTGACAATTCAGAATGACTCTGAATTCCCTGTTAGCCTAATTATTTGGAATGAATCATTACCTTCTATGGTCACTAATCTCCATGTGGTCAGATTTATTAATATGTTTTATTACTATTTAAAGTGCTTTTTTTTGTTGTTTACTGGTCCTATTCTCTGCTTTAGTACCTTTTAACAGTCCCACTTCTCAGTTGCAATCAACAGAAGCTGGCTCACCCTGAAATGATGAAAACAGCAACTTATTAAAAAGACATTGGCTAGCTCACAGAAATATTAGGAGGGCTAGACAACTATGCATACAATAAACAGATGGAAAAATCACCCTAGATTTTATACCAGATCATATTTGCTGAGAAAATTGTTGTTACTACAAAAATAGCAGGTGGGAGGGTCAGGAAGAGAAGAAGGAGAAAGGACAGGAGGTGGAGGAGGAAGAGTGGTGGGTAGGCGGTGGAGGAGGAAGAGTGGCAGGTAGGGGGAGGTGGAGGAGAAAGGTAGGGAGGAGAGATATTTTCTTATCTATTTCTTTTTGGCTTTCCACATCTCATGTCAAAACTCTCTGCAACCTAGCTGCAAGCCAGGCTGGGAAAGCAAGTATGCAGAATTCTCAACTGTTATTGCCATAACTGGAACTTAATTTTCACAAAATTTCATACACTGGATAATTTTTCATACACAGAAAAGGATGCTGGGAGGCCAAAATGAATACCACCTGCACGCTACAGCTCTTTAGTACTATTTCATAAGTTGTGGAATGCTCATGTTATGTGAGTTTATATTATAGTAAATTTACATATGAGGTTATAACAGAATGATAAAACAGTAGAAACAACAAAAATGTAGAACAGGAAGGGAAATGCAGCCTGTTATACCCCAACTTTTAGATTTATAATGTCCAAAAGCATCAAAAAAGTACCCTAAAGTTTCCATAGCCAAGAAAATTTGGAATAAAATTAAACCCAAAATGTTCTAAATGTACTTGACTTTGGAATTCTTTTTTTTTTTCTTTTTTTTTTTTTTTATTGAGACAGAGTCTTGCTCTGTCACCCAGGCTGGAGTATAGTGACACAATCTCGGCTCAATGCAGTCTCCGGCTCTCAGGTCCAAAGGATTCTCCTGCCTCAGCCTCCTGAGTAGCTGGAATTACATGTACGTACAACCACACCCAGCCAATTTTTGTATTTTTGGTAGAAACGGGGTTTCACCATGTTGGCCAGAATGGTCTTGATCTCCTGACCTCATGATCCACCAGCCTCAGCCTCCCAAAGTATGGAATTGTTATTTTTTTTGACACTGCTCCTATGGTAGACACTGCTAGATGTATATCTAATAACTTGTTCTACCCCAATATTCTTTTTTTAATTTTAATTTGCAGAAGATGATAACCTTAATTTGTGGGAGGTGGTACCCACCTTCTTCCACATGACCTTGTTCCGTTGAGGACAACTATCCCCAGCTTCGAGCATACGTCCTACCTGACTAAGATGATCCTGGTGGTCCTTGGCCACTGATTTGTTTTGCCTGGGCATGTGATACATTTCCATCCAATGAGATGTAAATGAAAGCTTGCTGGGAGTTTCTGGGAAGGTTTTTTTTTTTAATAAGAGATAATTACAAGTAAGAATTGGACTGTACTCCTATGAACTTTGTCATATTTAGATGTGATGTCTTTAATTGTTGTAGCCATCTTACAACCTCAACATAGGGCCAGCCTGAGGACCAAATCTATATAAAAATAAATGCATACCCATGAACAGCAAAGAAGTAGTGTCAACATCTGCATCATTTCTCATTATGTAAAAGAATATATTTGTTTTTCCCCAAGCTTTTCAGAAACATCCTAAATGAAATTGTATATCATGTAGAACATGTTATTCAGGATTTCCTTCAGAAATGATGAATATAAAATTGTTTGAAGTTCTAAGCCTTGGTTTTGGATACCACCTTCCCAGTAATTTCTTTTCCTGTGTATTACCAAACAGAATATTCTCCTTCTTGCATCATACTTGATAGTCTACATTTATTTGAATGTATAGTTGTAGCTGACTAATCAGGCAAATAAAATCATTTTTGAAATCTACTATGTTTAAGTCTCCCTTCTTGGCACAAATGTGTACAAAACATGACATATGGCACCCTTTCTTTACTCAAACCCTTTGGCACCATACTCAGCATGACAGAGACAATATTGTTTAAATCTTGAACCAATATCTTATCATGCTGTTTGAGCATTCCCTGGTAGAGATGAGAGGAAAGCTTCTTTTGCATGAAGGCAAAGAACGTGTACACATTATCTGGCACTTCACTTGCACATTGTAAATGCTATCTCAACATATATTACCTTTACTTTGTTCTAGTACCGAATGGTAAACTCTTCATTGTCTTGAAGCCCAATAAATTGTCTCAAAAGTAATTGTGGTTTGCAGAAAAAAAAAAAAAAAGTGCTGCATTTGTAAAACCACTACTTAAAGGATGAAGAATTAAAAGAATTGATTGTTTGCAACAACATAGTAATCAGCAGATATGGAGTCTTTTGTGACATAAGAACATCCCCCCAGCTCCCCATTCCCAAACACAGCCTGCCACGCTGTCCTTCCCTCTGCCCACAGCTTCTGCTGGGAGTGGCATAACCCTCAGCTTAGTAAGGGTGTGACAGATTTCTGCATAAACTGAACACTAGTTAGGCTGTGAAGGTGGAGAAATTAGCCAAGAAAGTGAGAACAGGGAAAGAGAACAAGAATGCAGCAGGGACTGAGGCCCCCTCCCCTCCCTTACTCTTTCATTCTCGCTCTAGCTCTTTCTCTCAAATATTTCTGCAACTCAAATTTTCTTCTAACATCCATGAAGATGAATCAGTGGACAGAGGGGAAGGGTGAGGAATTCAGCTACAAAAACAGAAGTTACAACAAATTTATCTCTAGCAAGCTTTGGCTATTTTCTTTCAGTAGGTTTTTGCTATGTGTTCAGTGTTCATAACATTCTGAATTCAATTTCTCTTTTGTTTCTAAGTGGTATAATTTGAATATTTGTCCCCTCCAACACTCACGTTGAAATTTAATCTCCAGTATTGCAGTATTGAGAGGTGGTAGTAAGTGGGTCATGAAGGCTCTCCCTTTTTGGATGGATTAATTTATTTATGGATTCATGAATTTATAAATTATTGGGCTGTCATGGAAGGGGAACTGGTGGCTTTGTGAGAAAAGGAAGAGAGACCTGAGCTAACACTCTCAGTCTCCTTGCCATGTGATGTCCTGTGCTGCCTTGGGACTATGCAGAGGTCCCCACCAGCAAGAAGGCTCTCTATCACATGATGCAGCCTCTCAGCCTTGGACTTCTGAGCCTCCATCCATGTAATAAATAAATTGTTTTTAAAAATAAATTACCCAGTTTCAAGCATTCTCTTATAAGCAACAGAAAATGGACCAAGACACTGTTTCTAAATTATAAGTACAAATAACCCTAAATCCATTCAGTATCACATGTTTTTTTTCCTTATAGTATATGAGTTTATCTGTACATTTCTTTACTCCTTTGTACTATTCTCAGACTTCCAATAATTCATATTTCCTTGTTATACCACCAAAGTTTTCATTGTAGCACTTAATTCCACTTCAGTAGTCATCGTAGAGACATGTGATGTTATGTGAGCACATATTTTATATTTTATTTATGATTTGTCATTCAACAAATTTATATTGAGGTTTCTTTTTTTAATTTTATTATTATACTTTAAGCTTTAGGGTACATGTGCACAATGTGCAGGTTTGTTACATATGTATACATGTGCCATGATGGGTGCTGCACCCATTAACTCGTCATTTAGCATTAGGTATATCTCCTAATGCTATCCCTCCCCCCTCCACCCGCCCCACAACAGTCCCCGGAGTATGATGTTCCCCTTCCTGTGTCCATGTGTTCTCATTGTTCAATTCCCACCAATGAGTGAGAATATGCGGTGCTTGGTTTTTTGTCCTTGCGATAGTTTGCTGAGAATGATGATTCCCAGTTTCATCCATGTCCCTAAAAAGGACATGAACTCATCCTTTTTTATGGCTGCATAGTATTCCATGGTGTATATGTGCCACATTTTCTTAATCCAGTCTATCGTTGTTGGACATTTGGGTTGGTTCCAAGTCCTTGCTATTGTGAATAGTGCTGCAATAAACACACATGTGCATGTGTCTTTATAGCAGCATGATTTATAGTACTTTGGGTATACACCCAGTAATGGGATGGCTGGGTCAAATGGTATTTCTAGTTGTAGATCCCTGAGGAATTGCCACACTGACTTCCACAATGGTTGAACTAGTTTACAGTCCCACTAACAGTGTAAAAGTGTTCCTATTTCTCCACATCCTCTCCAGCACCTGTTGTTTCCTGACTTTTTAATGATGGCCATTCTAACTGGTGTGAGATGGTGTCTCATTCTGGTTTTGATTTGCATTTCTCTGATGGCCAGTGATGATGAGCATTTTTTCATGTGTTTTTTGGCTGCATAAATGTCTTCTTTTGAGAAGTGTCTGTTCATATCCTTCGCCCACTTTTGATGGGGTTGTTTTTTTTCTTGTAAATTTGTTTGAGTTCATTGTAGATTCTGGATATTAGCCCTTTGTCAGATGAGTAGGTTGCAAAAATTTTCTCCCATTCTGTAGGTTGCCTGTTCACTCTGATGGTAGTTTCTTTTGCTGTGCAGAAGCTCTTTAGTTTAATTAGATCCCATTTGTCAATTTTGGCTTTTGTTGCCATTGCTTTTGGTGTTTTAGACATGAAGTCCTTGCCCATGCCTATGTCCTGAATGGTATTGCCTAGGTTTTCTTCTAGGCTTTTTATGGTTTTAGGTCTAACATCTAAGTCTTTAATCCATCTTGAATTAATTTTTTTATAAGTTGTGAGGAAGGGATCCAGTTTCAGCTTTCTATATATGGCTAGCCAGTTATCCTAGCACCATTTATTAAATAGGGAATCATTTCCCCATTGCTTGTTTTTGTCAGGTTTGTCAGAGATGAGATGGTTGTAGACATGCAGCATTATTTCTGAGGGCTCTTTTCTGTTCCATTGGTCTATATCTCTGTTTTGGTACCAGTACCATGCTGTTTTGGTTACTGTAGCCTTGTAGTATAGTTTGAAGTCAGGTAGCGTGATGCCTCTGGCTTTGTTCTTTTGGCTTAGGATTGACTTGGAGATGCGGGCTCTTTTTTAGTTCCATATGAACTTTAAAGTAGTTTTTTCCAATTCTGTGAAGGAAGTCATTGGTAGCTTGATGGGGATGGCATTGAATCTATAAATGACCTTGGGCAGTATGGCCATTTTCACAATATTGATTCTTCCTACCCATGAGCTTCGAATGTTCTTCCACTTGTTTGTATCCTCTTTGATTTCATTGAGCAGTGGTTTGTAGTTCTCCTTGAAGAGGTCCTTCACATCCCTTGTAAGTTGGATTCCTAAGTATTTTATTCTCTTTGAAGCAATTGTGAATGGGAGTTCACTCATGATTTGGCTCTCTGTTTGTCGGTTATTGGTGTATAAGAATGCTTGTGATTTTTGTACATTGATTTTGTATCCTGAGACTTTGCTGAAGTTGTTTATCAGCTTAAGGAGATTTGGGGCTGAGACGATGGGGTTTTCTAGATATACAATCATGTCATCTGCAAACAGGGACAATTTGACTTCCTCTTTTCCTAATTGAATACCCTTTATTTCCTTCTCCTGCCTAATTGCCCTGGCCAGAACTACCAACACTATGTTGAATAGGAGTGGTGAGAGAGGGCATCCCTGTCTTGTGCCAGTTTTCAAAGGGAATGCTTCCAGTTTTTGCCCATTCAGTATGATATTGGCTGTGGGTTTGTCATAGATAGCTCTTATTATTTTGAGATACGTCCCATCAATACCTAATTTATTGAGAGTTTTTAGTATGAAGCATTGTTGAATTTTGTCAAAGGCCTTTTCTGCATCTATTGAGATAATCATGTGGTTTTTGTCTTTGGTTCTGTTTATATGCTGGATTGCATTTATCTATTTGCATATGTTGAACCAGCCTTGCATCCCAGGGATGATGCCCACTTGATCATGGTGGATAAGGTTTTTGAAATGCTACTGGATTCAGTTTGCCGGTATTTTATCGAGGATTTTGCATCAATGTTCATCAAGGATATTGGTCTAAAATTCTCTTTTTTGGTTGTGTTTCTGCCAGGCTTTGGTATCAGGATGATGCTGGCCTCATAAAATGAGTTAGTGAGGATTCCCTCTTTTTCTATTGATTGGAATAGTTTCAGGAGGAATGGTACCAGCTCCTCCCTGTACCTCTGGTAGAATTAACTTTCTGTCTCGTTGATCTGTCTAATGCTGACAGTGGGGTGTTAAAGTCTCCCATTATTATTGTGTGGGAGTCTAAGTCTCTTTGTAGGTCACTCAGGACTTGCTTTATGAATCTGGGTGCTCCTTTATTGGGTGGATATATATTTAGGATAGTTACCTCTTTTTGTTGAATTGATCCCTTTACCATTATGTAATGGCCTTCTTTGTCTCTTTTGATCTTTGTTGTTTTAAAGTCTGTTTTATCAGAGACTAGGATTGCAACCCCTGCATTTCTTGGTTTTCCATTTGCTTGGTAGATCTTCTTCCATCCCTTTATTTTGAGCCTATGTGTATCTCTGCACGTGAGATGGGTTTCCTGAATACAGCACATTGATGGGTCTTGCCTCTTTACCCAATTTGCCAGTCTGTGTCTTTTAATTGGAGCATTTAGCCCATTTACATTTAAAGTTAATATTGTTATGTGTGAATTTGGTCCTGTCATTATATTAGCTGGTAATTTTGCTTGTTAGTTGATGCAGTTTCTTCCTAGCCTTGATGTTCTTTATATTTTGGCATGTTTTTGCAGTGGCTGGTACTGGTTGTTCCTTTCCATGTTTAGTGCTTCCTTCTGGAGCTCTTTTAGGGCAGGCCTGGTCGTGACAAAATGTCTCAGCATTTGCTTGTCTGTAAAGTATTTTATTTCTCCTTCACTTATGAAGCTTAGTTTGGCTGGATATAAAATTCTGGGTTGAAAATTATTTTCTTTAAGAATGTTGAATATTGGCCCCCACTCTCTTCTGGCTTGTAGAGTTTCTGCTGAGAGATCCGTTGTTAGTCTGATGAGCTTCCCTTTGTGGGTAACCCGACCTTTCTGTCTGGTTGTCCTTAACAATTTTTCCTTCATTTCAACTTTGATGAGTCTGACAATTATGTGTCTTGGAGTTGCTCTTCTCGAGGAGTATCTTTGTGGCATTCTCTGTATTTCCTGAATATGAATGTTGGCCTTTCTTGCTAGATTGGGGAAGTTCTCCTGGATAATATCCTGCAGAATGTTTTCCAACTTGGTTCCATTCTCCCCGTCACTTTCAGGTACACCATTCAGATGCAGATTTGGTCTTTTCACATAGTCCCATATTTCTTCGAGGCTTTGTTTGTTTCTTTTTATTCTTTTTTCTCTAAACTTCCCTTCTCACTTCATTTCATTCATTTCGTCTTCCATCGCTGATACCCTTTCTTCCAGTTGATCTCACCAGCTCCTGAGGCTTCTGCATTCTTCACATAGTTCTTGAGTCTTGGCTTTCAGCTCCATCAGCTCCTTTAAGGACTTCTCTGCATTGGTTATTCTAGTTATCCATTTGTCTAATTTTTTTTCAAAGTTTTTAACTTCTTTGCCATTGGTTTGAATTTCCTCCTGCAGCTCGGAGTAGTTTGATCGTCTGAACCCTTCTTCTCTCAACTCGTCAAAGTCATTCTCTATCCAGCTTTGTTCCATTGCTGGTGAGGAGCTGCGTTCCTTTGGAGGAGGAGGAGAGGCACTCTGCTTTTTGGAGTTTCCAGTTTTTCTGTTCTTTTTTTCCCCCATCCTTGTGGTTTTCTCTACTTTTGGTCTTTAATGATGGTGACGTACAGATGGGTTTTTGGTGTGGATGTCCTTTCTGTTTGTTAGTTTTCCTTCTAACCGAGAGAACCCTCAGCTGCAGGTCTGTGGGAGTTTGCTAAAGGTGCACTCCAGACCCTGTTTGCCTGGGTATCAGCAGCAGTGGCTGTAGAACGGTGGATATTGGTGACCCGCAAATGCTGCTGCCTGATCGTTCCTCTGGAAGTTTTGTCTCAGAGGAGTACCCGGCCTTGTGAGGTGTCAGTCTGCCCCTACTGGGGGGTGCCTCCCAGTTAGGCTGCTCGGGGGTCAGAGACCCACTTTAGGAGGCAGTCTGCCCATTCTCAGATCTCCAGCTGCATGCTGGGAGAACCACTGCTGTCTTTGAAGCTGTCAGATGGGGACATTTAAGTCTGCAGAGGTTACCGCTGTCTTTTTGTTTGTCTGTGTGCTGCCCCCAGAGGTGGAGCCTACAGAGGCAGGCAGGCCTCCTTGAGCTGTGGTGGGCTCCACCTAGTTCAAGCTTCTGGCTGCTTTGTTTACCTAATCAAGCCTGGGCAATGGCAGGCGCCCCTCCCCCAGCCTCGCTGCCGGCTTGTAGTTTCATCTCAGACTGCTGTGCTAGCAATGAGGGAGACTCAGTGGGCATAGGACCCTCTGAGCCAGTTGCAGGATATAATCTCCTGATGTGTCGTTTTTTAAGCCCATTGGAAAAGCGCAGTATTAGGGTGGGAGTGACCTGATTTTTCCAGGTGCCGTCTGTCACCCCTTTCTTTGACTAGGAAAGGGAACTCTCTGACTCCTTGCACTTCCTGAGTGAGGCAATGCCTTGCCCTGCTTCGGCTCGCATACGGTGCACTGCACCCACTGTCCTGTACCCACTGTCTGGCACTCCCTAGTGAGATGAACCCAGTACCTCAGATGGAAATGCTGAAATCACCCATCTTCTGAGTCACTCATGCTGGGAGCTGTAGGCCGGAGCTGTTCCTATTTGGCCATCTTGGCTCCACCCCCTATATTGAGGTTTCGATCTTTGAGATATTGAAGTGTGAAGACAGTTTGTGAATTTGGTATTTTGTTCTTTGTCCTTTCATCTTATTCTTTCTTTCTTCCATAAAATTCCCCCATTCATTTTACAAATATTTACATTGTACGGAGAAATCATTAAACATGCTTTCTTTCTTTCCAACTTTGGAAGTTTCTTTGAGCAGCTAGAGAGATGACAAAGTACAGATCTGTCCATACTAAGCTGCTGCTCAGAACTCTTGTCACATTCCTGAGAATTCCAGATACAGTGCTTAAGAGTCATTTGATAAGATAATAGGATAGGATGTTGCCAACCTGAATAGGTACTCGGGATTTAATTTATTTCAGGGACCAATTCTTTACTGAATCTTTACTAGATGTACTAGTCTGAGAATGTGCTAGCAATTCTCAACACTTGCCTTCAACTAAATTCCTGTTCTACCTCTTTCCCAACAACTCCAACAACCACAAAAGAAGAGTTGCTATTTATTGTGGGCTGCTTTATAAGATGGTCCCTAGTGATCCCCAAAGTCAGGTATTCACAGGGATGCTTGGGTGTGGGCTGGCCCCAGTGACTCACTTCTCATAAACAGAATACCGCAAAAGTGACAGGAGGCTACATCTGAAAGTAAATTACAACCTCTCTTCCTCTCTCATTTGCTCACTTTTATAGAACCCAGCTGCCTTCATGTGCACTACCCCATGAGAAGCCCACATAGTAAGGAACATAGAGCCAACAGCCTGCAATGAACTGAATCCTGTCAACAACCATGTGTATGAGCGTAGCAGTAGATCCACTTTGGTGGAGGTTAAAGAGGACCCCAGCCACACTCGATATCTTGATTGTGGCCTTGTGAGAGACTTTGAGCCAGAGAACCCAGTTAAACTGTGCCTGGACTCCTGATGCAAAGACAGTAAAAATTTTGTTTTAAGCCACTAAATGATCAAATACAGACTACAGATAATATAATATATATAATCACATTAATACTTTCATATGAATAGAATTTGTATATAATTATTTAGCTGACTACATTTTAAAAAAATTTGAAGGCCTCTTTGTTGTTAGATTGAGGGGATGTTGGGGCATCTTTAGAAGCATAAGACAGAGTGTCTGACACATACCAGGTGCTTATAATGTTTAAGGAGATAGTTTCTTAAAACTTTTTTCCCGAAGCTTGAAATCTCACTAAATATGTAAGATACATTCTCAAAGAATTAGCTGTATAAACAACTAACCTTGCTGGAGCATTATCAGCTTTAAGAAGACAGAATAGTAGATAAGAGTTGAGATCAAGTCACAGAGATAAGAGTCTCAGTTACTCTTTTTTGAATCTGCTTCCACATCTGCTAAATGATAGTATTTTAATAATTACCTCATTGGGTTTTGGAGAGGATTAAGTGAGATGAAGAAGAATAACATTGTGTCTTGCACAAAAGAAATACCTAAATGCTAACAATTATTACTGAGATTTTAAAGCACTTTAATATACATGATCTCAATTATTTAAAAAATCATTTGACATTGTTTTATCTGGTTTTATTTATAAACAAAGTCAGAGCAATTAGGTTGCTCATCCATTGCACAAGGCTAGCCATAGCCATGTTGCCTGAGAATCACTTTAGAGTTGAACTACTTTAGTTAAATGAGATAATGAATAAATAGGGCTTACCTGGCCCCTGGTGTGTACTCAGTAAGCATTAGCTGGTATCATTGGGGGTGTCAATACAAGAATCTAGACCTCTGGACTCCAAGTATACTGGCCTTTCTATAGCATAAGGCCCATTTCCACTCATTCTTTAGTTATTCTGATTTTCCAGATGCTAACTCAACTAATGCCAATAAAAAAAGTAAGACATAAAAATAAAGGCAAGAACCACTGATGCAAAGAAGAGCTTTTCTTTCCAGAGATGTCTGCAGACACTTCAGTAAAATGCAGTGTGAAAACATCCAAGCTTCAGTTCCTTATTAACTGAGAGTCTCCTAGAAGGGATAGATATCTCAGCTATGTTAGAAATCTCTTTAGTTTTTTTCTATCTAATTGTATTTGTTTTTATTACTAGAAAAACGTTGTATTTATTGGGAGTAAATAAGTCTTTGGAGACTTTACAAATGAAGAGGACTTAATAAATAAAGAGAGACTTGATGGATCAAAAAAACCCAGGGATTCTCTTCAGTATATGCAATTGGTGGGTGGATTATAACCTCTGTTACTGGAGAAAATGCTATATAATAATTTTAAAGCCCTGCATTAATTTTTTTAAATAAAAAATACAGGCTGGGGACAGTGACTCACACCTGTAATCCCAGAACTTTGGGAGGCCAAGGTGGGTGGATCTCTTGAGGTCAGGAGGTCGAGACCAGCCTGGCCAACATGGTGAAAACCTGTCTCTATTAGAAATACCAAAATTAGCTGGGTGTGGTGGCACACTCCTGTAGTCCCAGCTACTCAGGAGGCTGAGGCAGGAGAATTGCTTGAACCCGGGAGGTGGAGGTTGCAGTGAGCCGAGAGCACGCCACTGTGCTCCAACCTTTGCAGCAGAGCGAGACTCTGTCTCAAAAATAAAATGAAATGAAATAAAATACTACAGACATACTTGGGAATGAAAACAACTGTTGCACTCCAGCCTTTATAAATGTTTTGTGGTTGAAAACAAAATATGAATCAATTAATAAAATAAATACTGTTTGTACATCTATTGTTACTTGGCAGTCATCATGGTAAAAATTTCACTAAAATGCTATTCAAATCTAAAACTCATTATACTTTTCACTTACTTATAATAGCCAAATCCCTTACTCCTTTCTCATTTCTTCTACCCCAGAGAAAAACTTCCCACATCCCACATCAAAGGCTATGTATGTCATCATTAAGATTAAAGGTAGGATGGGGATTTAGTTCTCAAGAACACCAAAGCACCTCTTTATATCATGTATGTGGTATTCTACATAAATTTTATCTGATATTAATAAAAAGAAAACTGCCCAACACTTACTTACTAAAAACTAAAGACAATATGTCAGGCATTATTCGGAACTTTTTAGAGGTAGTATCTGATTTATTTCTTATAGAAGTTCTGTGACGCAGACATTACTGTTCGCAGTGTGCATATGAAGAAATCAAGGCACATGGAGATTAAGTCACTATCTTAGAAGCACATGACAAATACATGGTGGAGTCAGGATTTGAACCGGAGGCTATCTGAACCTCAGAGTCCATGTTCCTTACCTGTCACAGGAGTGGCAGAAAATGATGGTTATTGGCAAAGTATCAATTTGTGGGAAGAAAATCACATTTAACAAATAAGCAGCATTTTCTATTATAATTTTTTTTCCCCAGGTGTTTAAACATCTGAATGTAAAGGAATTCAGGTATTGGTAGAGTGCTGGGGGAGGCACTTGTCATAAGCAGCAACACCATGACTAAGAAGGTGACATTATCTTTCCCACTGAAAACCAGAGCACAGGAGCAGTGGCAGAGACTGTGTGCACAGGAGACAAGCATGGGTGACAACATAGTTTTCTAGGCAATCAGAGCTCTCCAGCTTCACCCTTGTCTGCTCAGCCCTCACGAAGCTTTGGCAAGGCACAGAATAAAAAGACATTTTCTTTGAAAGAAGATGATGAATTGTGTCAGACTTTGTGAATTAAGGCATTCTGTAATGAAGCCAGAGCCTACACTGCGTAGACTTTGGTGTAGATTAGGAAAGAATAAAGGCTTGATTATAGTTTCTGTTTTCTTTCAACCACCAGTCACACATTTCTTAGTGTATTTTTTTTTCTTCTGCTACTCTTGGTACTTGATAATAAATTTGACAGCCAGATATACTAACTTATTGCTTCAGTGTGTACTTTATATTTAGGCTTTTGTTTATTTTCTTTGAGGGGCAGTGAGCATTAAACTGAGAAGGACCCTTTTAGGCAACAGTCTCTATATCTAAGGAAATATAATAAATATTTTTGCAGTTTGCAAAGTAAATATTTTAAATATTTACTATTCTAAAGAATTAAACACACAGAGATAATTTCCATTGAAACCAAACACATTTACTATGTATTTATTTTATTTTGGCAAGAACACTTAACATGAGATCGACCCTCTTAACAAATGTTTAAGGTATAATATAGTATTTATGTTTTTAATCAACAAATGTATATTGTACACATATTGTGTTCTATGCCTGTTTTGGGGGTTCTGGGGACAGTTAAGAATAACTTAGATACTTTTTAAGTTTATATTCTAATAAGTAGAAACAGATTATTAAATGAGTATGCACTAATCAACTATAATATAAACTAATCAATAATGAGGCTTCATCAAGATTGAGGTAACTACCCCAGGGAATTTGCTAGACAATAGTTTATTATCCCAACTTGCTTCAATAAAAATATATCACCATTTATTTGGACTTCATATGAAAATAGAATGGCCTTTAGGAGGCTTCATTATTGATTATTTTACATTTTTATTGATTCATTAATTGATTTATCAATAATAATAGTGAAAATGCTATTAAAAATCATTCCAATAAAAAAAACATCCCAACTTGACTTTTTATTTCTTCCTAAGAAACATGCCTTCTAATTGTAACTTGCGTATTTCTAAAGTCCATTCTATTTCCATATTAAGTCCAAATAAATGGTGATATAGGATATTTGTATTGGAGCAACTTGGGATAACAAACTATTGTCTAGCACATTCCCTAGGGTAATTACCTCACTCTTGGTGTCAATGATTCCATTGGCATAAAGAGTGCTCTGAATATCATTCAATTCCCAAACTGACATGTGTGAAATGTTTGGCAGTAGAGAATGGGAATTGTGGCTAAGACAAGCAAGGAGGTCTAAATCCAGAAATCGGATTCTTAGATGTTTGAAAACCAGTAATACTAAGTATGCCAGATCCTTACTGAAACTTTCCCTAATGTCATTAACCCATTTTAATGTGATCAAATTTTTACATTTTTGAGTGCCTCCATTATCTCAATGGCATAATTAAAAAGAGGTTGAAAATAAACATATTGGCATTGCAGACATGCAATGCGTTATTATTTTTGTTCTCTCTTCTTGAATATGTTTCTCACAAGCATGAAAGCACCTCACAACCTATATAGCATTGCACAATATACATTAGGTGATTGATTAGTGGCTGCTACAATTAAGATGGCTTGTGAATACATGCAATGTCAAGACACATTATTGAATGAAAGGGTTCAGAAAACAGAGTTTACACAATCTGTATGTTGTTGCATAAGGTCTAATTTGGTTGGTTTGATGCAACAATAGGTGGGAAAAAGTATGTATCCCTCTAAAGCAAGCTGCAGTCCATGGTGGGATGGAGCCTGGATGAGATCATAAAGGCCCCTTGTAAAAATAAACAAAAAACATCAACTTTGTACTACTAATACAGTAGGAACTCAGAAAAGAACCAGAAGTAGAGGGCAGAAGGGAGCAGAAAAATCATGCAGTGGGTTCTGAAGACTGAGAATTAGGCTGCTACTAGGGGTTGTCTGCATCAAAGACACCAAAGAAAGTAGTTTCATTAGAGTCCTCAGTAACCAAATAAAAGACTGAGACAGCATGGTGGCAGAGAGCCTGGCCTCTTAAGCCAGATTGCTTGGACTTGAATTCTGGTTTTGCCACTTACCATTATTGCAAGCTAAGTTGCTTGGCAAATTACTTAACCATTGCATGCCTCAATACCTACAGTGATTAAGAAAAAAAAAGTGGGGATATTGATGAGTGCCTATTTCATAGGGCCTTTTTATAGATTAAATGAGATAGTCTATGCCATTGTCTTAGAATAGTAACTCATATATAAGAAGATATTGTTATATAAGAGTTTTATATATATATATATATATAGGACTAAAAAGATGGCAGATTAAGAATGTTTGATGAGGTACATTGAATTTAAATCTCACGTCCTGAATTTTAAGGTTAGGATGGAGCTTGGCTCTTTTTGAAATCGACATTATCTCTCCTCAAAGAAACAAAAGAACAATCTAGTACTGTCACAGTATTACTAGGAATAATCTTGATGAGAAGGACTTTTTCTAAAGTCCAGTTACTATAACACAAGCTTAAGGATCAGGAAACCCAGACAGGAATACTGAGTGGATATGATCTGTGCTGAGCCATGAGGTTACTGGCAGGGAGTTGTTGACTGGAGTAGAACTGGTCCGAGATTGGCCAAGATGCAGCAGTTAAGTGGCTTCAGCTGTAGTAATTTGCAAGTAGAAGGGTCCAGAACTGGGCAGAGCAGTGTAATCTTCAGAGGAAAACAGTTCTTTATTCATGGCTCTCAGCTATTAGCAGAATGATGGCATATTTGCAGACAGAGGGAAGGCTTCCTCAGGTGCTTTGCAACTTATGAAGCCAGAAGGTAGGTCTCATCTTATCTTGGTGACATCTACCCACTTCTCCTTATCCTTCATGCCAATTCATGTCCTGTACAAAACCTTCCCTGTGAGTTCTCTCACAAAACAATGAGCACTTACGTCTTGTAGCATACATTCGGCAGTTCAACTTTTTATCTTGTCATCTTATTAGCAATAATATATTATTTTTGCTGAAGTTTAGAGTTTGACTATGTATTTCAAACACTTGTAAAGAAAGCTATTTCTTAACCTTATTATTGACTGCATGTGATGGTTAATTTTATATGTCAACAAGACTGGGCTAACACAGCTGGTAAAACATTATTTTTAGGTTGGTCTAAAAGGGTGTTTCTTGAGATTAGTATTTGAATCTGTAGACCGACTAAGGAAGATCCACCCTTACCAGCGTAAATGGGCATTATCCAATCTGTTGAGAGCCTGAATAAAGGGAGAAAGGGTAAATTCTTTCTCTTCTGGAGCGGGGACATCCATCTTCTTTTGTTCTCTGACATCAGAGTTCCTGCCTCATAGGCTTTCAGACTCTGGGACTTACAGCAGCACCGCCCAATCCCAGTTTTCAGGCCTTCAGCCTGGGACTGGGAGCTACATCATTGGCTCCTCTGGTTCTCAGGATTTCAGACCCAGACTGAATAACACCATTGGCTTTCCTGGGTCCCCAGCTTGCAGGCCACAGATCATGGGACTTCTTGGCCTCCATAACCAAGAGACCCAATTCCCAAAATAAATCCTGTAGTCTGCCTGCCTATCTATCTATCACCTATCCATCCATCCACCATATTTGTTCTTCTCTGGAGAACCTTGATTAATATACTTTCTCAGTTGTGGAGGACTCTTCATTTAAATTACAATCAATTCATTGAGGACAGGTCTCTGCAATAGATATCTTTGTATCTGTGTACCTAGCCCCTACCACTGACCACCATAGGGTCTAACACAGTGCTAATGAGAGACTAGTCCTGAATTAATCACAACTATATATATATACACACACACGTATATTAATCACAACTAAATTGAATTGTAAATTAATCCCAAATGAAAACATATGTGTGTGTGTATATACATACATACATATATACATATGCATATGCATACATACGTACATTTTTCCAGTTAGGGATAAACTAAATTGTGTTACCAGTGCGTATCTTGATCTATGACTCATAGACTAGTGGGATTTGCTAGACAGAATCAGATTTTTATTGTGACAAGTCCTAATCTCAGAATCCCCCCACTCTAACACCTCTATTTTAAGTCTTTGTTACTGTTTTGAAGTTTCTGAGTTAAAACTGATTGCACGATTATAGAATAAGAAATCCAGAGGAGCTTTTTTTAGTTTTTATTTTTAAATTTTTGTCTTGCTTGAAGGCCTAGGAAATGGCCCTGCAACACCAATCCGGGCTTTCTCAATTGATTGATCAGAGCTTTAGCTGATTTCCTTTTCTGGCATGAAGCTCTTTCTATCCCAAGATACCAGTATATTCATCCCTTTCTAATTTTCCAGGTCATTACACAGCAGCCTTCAGAGAATTACCAGGTATCCACAAGACACCTCAGGAGATCTACACATTTCCAGTGGAAGATCATCGCTCACGTCTTAACTCAGGTTCTGAAGTCATCACAACAAAGGCAAGGGATAAACAAAATCCTAATTCAGTTAAATAATTGGCTTTTATTAACAAATGATTTATTGAAGCCTGTAGTTTGGAATTATTCAAGTATTTATGTAAAACTATTCTTTAAAAACATACATGGAAATATAACTACCCAGGATTTGACTTTATTCCAGGCAATTCAGTTCCAAAAACATTTACTAAATAGCTACTTTGCACTTGAACTTTTTTTTTGTTTCCTTATTTTGAATGTTGAAACCCTAAATATTCTAGTTATGCGGTGTTGTTTGCAGGATAAGAGTGAAATATAAGTTCATGAGATTGGACCAACTCAAAAATTGTGTAGACCACGGATGCCTTTAGAGTAAAGGCTATAATTATTCTTTTAGTAGCAAAAAACATAAGACCAAAAATAAATATGAATTAAGAGATTTTGATAATTGGTGACGTTTTATCTAAATAAAGCAGCCTTTTGTGCATTAATACTACTGGCCCATTGCCTGGCCTGAGGCCCTATAATGAGGAGTACTAGAGGTCTGAGTTAACAACTTTAACTGTAATCCCTTGCTTTTGAGCATGGTATGAGAATATGAACAAAAGGTTGGGACAGTTCAGGATTAGAATCCCAGTGTTTCTACTTATTCAGTGTTATCTTAAAGGCAGATTTTCGGATATCAGCTTCTGCTTCTCATTTGTAAAATGGCAAACACCTATATTTCTCTTTTGGGATTATTGTGATGTTTAGCATAATATTTGTAAAGGAACTAGCATGATGCCTAGTACATAAAAGTTTAGAAATGTTGTTACTTCTTTTAGTTAATGCCAAACACTTATGGCTACTTATAAATCTTCTCATGCATGATTTCATCTTTGTACATTTTTCTTGATCTCCTTTCATTCTCATTTACTCTCCAACTTTCAAAGTGCAAGAGATGTAGTCTGGTCTACATAGACAGACTTAAGTTTTAAATTCCTGGCATTGCCTATATTCTTGTCTCTTTGAACATGTGGCTTAACAGGACAGGGGAAAATAAAGAGATCCAGGTGCATACAAGTTAGACATTCTTGTCTTTGGAGTCAGATGGATTTGTATTTAAATCCTAGCTTCACTTTTACTAGGTAATCAGTCTTGGGTAAACCTCTATACTAAGCCTTAACTCTCTCAAGTGGAAAATAGGAAATAAATGAAAAAAAAAAGAATAAATACATATAGTTAATCCATCACATGAAATAATATTCAGCAATTAAAAAGAATAAACTGAATAACATACATATGGATAGATATCAGTAAATATATACACACATATATAAGTATAAACACACAACACATAACACATATTTATACATAGTACAGAATGTATAGCATATTTACATAATGTCTATATATTTTTTATATTCTCATTTTAAATATATCTCAAAATAACAGAATGAAAAATTCAAGATATAAACTAGCAAATACGGTTTGTTAAAATTTATACAAAACATCTATAAAAAACATTAGTTATTTACAACTACATATATGTATTACAAGCATTAAAAAGTGAATATTTTTAAAGTATCAGAGATTTTAAAGTATTAAAATGTTATGAGCTGCCAGGAGATTGAGGCAGGAGGATTACGTGAGCCAGGAGTTCAAGATCAGCCCGGGCAACACAGCAAGACTCTGTCTCTATAAAACATTTAGGAAAAATTAACTGGGGGCTGTGGCATGTTTGTAGTCCCAGCTACTGAGGCAATTGGATCCTTTGAGTCCAGGCATTGAAGACTAGCCTGGGCAATGCAATGAGACCTTGTCTCAAAACAAAACAAAACAAAAACTGGAAATTTTTGCTTCTGAGGAGAGCAGTGAAAAGGGAACAAGGGGATTATTAAAAGGAATTTCGATATATGCCAAAAATTTTATTTTTAAAAATGTAAGGAAATAATAAAACATGCTATAGGATGTCAATTCTGGGTATTGGGTTATACATGTTTTCTTTAATATTCTTCATATTGTCTCAATTTTTTAAAATTATAAGAACTAATTTTTAATATGGTCTGAGAGAATTAATATAAAATGGTTAGTAAAGTACAGTTTACTAACTTTAACTTCTTTTTTTATTTTATTATTATTATACTTTAAGTTTTAGGGTATATGTGCACAATGTGCAGGTTTGTTACATATGTATACATGTGCCATGTTGGTGTGCTGCACCCATTAACTCATCATTTAGCATTAGGTATATCTCCTAATGCTATCCCTCCCCCATCCCCACCCCACAACAGTCCCCAGTGTGTGACGTTCCCCTTCCTGTGTTCATGAGTTCTCATTGTTCAATTCCCACCTATGAGTGAGAACATGTGGTGTTTGGTTTTTTGTCCTTGTGATATTTTGCTGAGAATGATGGTTTCTAGTTTCATCCATGTCCCTACAAAGGACATGAACTCATCATTTTTTATGGCTGCATAGTATTCCATGGTGTATATGTGCCACATTTTCTTAATCCAGTCTATTGTTGTTGGACATTTGGGTTGGTTCCAAGTCTTTGCTATTGTGAATAGTGCCGCAATAAACATATGTGTGCATGTGTCTTTATAGCAGCATGATGTATAACCCTTTGGGTATATACCCAGTAATGGGATGGCTGGGTCAAATGGTATTTCTAGTTCTAGACCCCTGAGGAATCGCCACACTGATTTCAACAATGGTTGAACTAGTTTACAGTCCCACCAACAGTGTAAAAGTGTTCTTATTTCTCCACATCCTCTCCAGCACCTGTTGTTCCCTGACTTTTTAATGATGGCCATTCTAACTGGTGTGAGATGGTATCTCACTATGGTTTTGATTTGCATTTCTCTGATGGCCAGTGATGATGGGCATTTTTTCATGTGTTTTTTGGCTGCATAAATGTCTTCTTTTGAGAAGTATCTCTTCATATCCTTTGCCCACTTTGGATGGGGTTGTTTGTTTTTTTCTTGTAAATTTGTTTGAGTTCATTGCAGATTCTGGATATTAGCCCTTTGTCAGATTAGTAGGTTTCAAAATTTTTCTCCCATTCTG
>NW_026652279.1:23347944-23419580 GCF_009828535.3 Hylobates moloch | reverse complement strand
TGTTTATATGCTGGATTACATTTATTGATTTGCATATGGTGAACCAGCCTTGCATCCCAGGGATGAAGCCCACTTGATCATGGTGGATAAGCTTTTTGATGTGCTGCTGGATTTGTTTTGCCAGTATTTTATTGAGGATTTTTGCATCAATGTTCATCAAGGATATTGGTCTAAAATTCTCTTTTTTGGTTGTGTCTCTGCCAGGCTTTGGTATCAGGATGATGCTGGCCTCATAAAATGAGTTAGGGAGGATTCCCTCTTTTTCTATTGATTGGAATAGTTTCAGAAGGAATGGTACCAGCTCCTCCTTGTACCTCTGGTAGAATTCGGCTGTGAATCCATCTGGTCCTGGACTTTTTTTGGTTGGTAAGCTATTGATTATTGCCACAATTTCAGAGCCTGTTCTTGGTCTATTCAGAGATTCAACTTCTTCCTGGTTTAGTCTTGGGGAGGGTGTATTTGTCGAGGAATTTATCCATTTCTTCTAGATTTTCTAGTTTATTTGCGTAGAGGTGTTTGTAGTATTCTCTGATGGTAGTTTGTATTTCTGTGGAATCAGTGGTGATATCCACTTTACCATTTTTTATTGAGTCTATTTGATTCTTCTCTCTTTTTTTCTTTATTAGTCTTGCTAGCAGTCTATCAATTTTGTTGATCCTTTCAAAAAACCAGCTCCTGGATTCATTGATTTTTTGAAGGATTTTTTGTGTCTCTATTTCCTTCAGTTCTGCTCTGATTTTAGTTATTTCTTGCCTTCTGCTAGCTTTTGAATGTGTTTGCTCTTGCTTTTCTAGTTCTTTTAATTTTGTTGTTAGGGTGTCAATTTTGGATCTTTCCTGCTTTCTCTTGTGGGCATTTAGTGCTATAAATTTCCCTCTACACACTGCTTTGAATGTGTCCCAGAGATTCTGGTATGTTGTGTCTTTGTTCTAGTTGGTTTCAAAGGACATCTTTATTTCTGCCTTCATTTCGTTATGTACCCAATAGTGATTCAGGAGCAGGTTGTTCAGTTTCCATGTAGTTGAGCAGTTTTGAGTGAGTTTCTTAATCCTGAGTTCTAGTTTGATTGCACTGCGGTCTGAGAGACAGCTTGTTATAATTTCTGTTCTTTTACATTTGCTGAGGAGAGCTTTACTTCCAACTGTGTGGTCAATTTTGGAATAGGTATGGTGTGGTGCTGAAAAGAATGTATATTCTGTTGATTTCGGGTGGAGAGTTCTATAGATGTCTATTAGGTCCGCTTGGTGCAGAGCTGAGTTCAATTCCTGGGTATCATTGTTAACTTTCTGTCTCGCTGATCTGTCTAATGTTGACAGTGGGGTGTTAAAGTCTCCCTTTATTATTGTGTTGGAGTCTAAGTCTCTTTGTAGGTCACTCAGGACTTGCTTTATGAATCTGGGTGCTGCTTTATTGGGTGCATATATATTTAGGATAGTTAGCTCTTCTTGTTGAATTTTTCCCTTTACCATTATGTAATGGCCTTCTTTGTCTCTTTTGATCTTTGTTGGTTTAAAGTCTGTTTTATCAGAGACTAGGATTGCAACCCCTGCCTTTTTTTGTTTTCCATTTTCTTGGTAGATCTTCCTCCATCCCTTTATTTTGAGCCTATGTGTGTCCCTGCACGTGAGATGGGTTTCCTGAATATAGCACACTGATGGGTCTTGACTCTTTATCCAATTTGCCAGTCTGTGTCTTTTAATTGGAACATTTAGTCCATTTACATTTAAAGTTAATATTGTTATGTGTGAATTTGGCCCTGTCATTATGATGTTAGCTGGTTATTTTCCTCATTAGTTTATGCAGTTTCTTTGTTAGTTGATGCAGTTAGTTGATGCAATTAGTGATGAACACATTCAAAAGCTAGCAGAAGGCAAGAAATAACTAAAATCAGAGCAGGACTGAAGGAAATAGGGACACAAAAAACCCTTCAAAAAATCAATGAATCCAGGAGCTGGTTTTTTGAAAGGATCGACAAAATTGATAGACCACTAGCAAGACTAATAAAGAAGAAAAGAGAGAGCAATCAAATAGACTTAATAAAAAATGATAAAGGGGATATCACCACCGATTGCATAGAAATACAAACTACCATCAGAGAATACTACAAACCCCTCTACACAAATAAACTAGAAAATCTAGAAGAAATGGATAAATTCCTCGACACATACACCCTCCAAAGACTAAAGCCTTGATGGTCTTTACATTTTGGCATGTTTTTGTAGTGGCTGGTACCAGTTGTTCCTTTCCATGTTTAGTGCTTCCTTCAGGAACTCTTTTACGGCAGGCCTCGTGGTGACAAAATCTCTCAGCATTTGCTGGTCTGTAAAGGATTTTATTTCTCCTTCACTTATGAAGCTTAGTTTGGCTGGATATGAAATTCTGGATTGAAAATTCTTTAAGAATGTTGAATATTGGCCCCCACTCTCTTCTGGCTTGTAGAGTTTCTGCCGAGAGATCAGCTGTTAGTCTGATGGGCTTCCCTTTGTGGGTAACCCGACCATTCTCTTTGGCTGCCCTTAACATTTTTTCCTTCATTTCAACTTTGGTGAATCTGATAATTATGTGTCTTGGAGGTGCTCTTCTCGAGGAGTAACTTTGTGGCATTCTCTGTATTTCCTGAATCTGAATGTTGGCCTGCCTTGCTAGACCGGGGAAGTTCTCCTGGACAATATCCTTCAGAGTGTTTTCCAACTTGGTTCCATTCTCCCCGTCACTTTCAGGTACACCAATCAGACGTAGATTTGGTCTTTTCACATAGTCCCATATTTCTTGGAGGCTTTGTTTGTTTCTTTTTATTCTTTTTTCTCTAAACTTCCCTTCTCTCTTCATTTCATTCATTTCATCTTCCATCACTGATAGTCTTTCTTCCAGTTGATTGCATTGGCTCCTGAGGCTTCTGCATTCTTCACGTAGTTCTTGAGCCTTGGCTTTCAGCTCCGTCAGCTCCTTTAACTTACTTTTTTGGTAAGAAGTAACTCACTTCTTCGTTAAGAAGTAAGGGCCTACTGAGAGGGCCTACTGAAGTGAGCATGGGAGAATCCTCCTGTGGCAAAGGAAGCAAGGATGCAAGAAATCGCAGAGGCACCACAACCAGACATCTATCTTTCTTGATGCAGGCATTGCTGCCTGGCAAAAGACTCCCAAGAATGGTCTCAGATAATGAAGGGCTAAGCGGGATATCAAGAACACAGTCCTAGAATTTGTGGCCTGAACAGCTTAGTAGCTGGAGGTTTTCCCAAATAGGTTCAGTAAATATCTGCCATTGCCATCTAACTTTGAGTCGGTGGTATATACAGGAATTATCTCAGTAAAAACCTGCAGGCTGCAACACCGGAAGAAAGATGTTGTAGCCCCAATCCAATGGTAGATATTGTGGCTGAGAACAAATCTCGTAAGTGCATTTAAGTCTCAACTTTCTCTTGGGGGACTGTTTTTGATCCTGCGCATTTCAGAGGGCTGCAGTACAGAACACATGAAATAACAAAATGTTAGAAAATTCTCCATAAAGTATGATGTACTTGGAGGCCTGATACTACTTGGGTTAAAAGCATAGGCAGTAGGACCTTGTCAGGTTTAGGTCCAAACTTCGATTCTCACTCTCAGCTTTGTTACCTTGAACAAGTTCCTAATGTCTATAAGCTGCAATCTCTTCATAAGTGAAATGGAGATTATAATAACTCTCATCTCTCTACTGTTAGGAGATGAAAAATATAATACATCCACACCTTCATTATGACACATATAGAAAAATCCAGGTCAGGCACAGTGGCTCATGCCTGTAATCCCAGCACTTTGGGAGGCAGAGGCAGATGGATCACTTGAGGTCAGGAGTTTGAGACCAGCCTAGCCAACATGGTGAAACCCCATCTCTACTAAAAATACGAAAATTAGCCGAGTGTGGTGGCGGGCAACTATAATCCTAGCTACACGGGAGGCTGAAGCAGGAGAATTGCTTGAACCCAGGAGGCGGAGGTTGCAGTGAGCCGAGATCGCACCAATGCGCTCCAGCCTTGGAGACAGAGTGAGGCTTTGTCTCAAAAAAAAATAGAAAAGTCCATAAAAGTTAATTTTAGGTATTGTATTTATTGTTAGTATTATTGAAATGAAATCATTAATTAGGAATCAGAGACTTGGCTTATCATCGACACCCATAAAATTTTGTTATTTTTTAATCATATGCCAAACCTACCTATATAAAATTATATAATTTCTTCCCTTTATTTTTCTTCTTGCTGTTGTTCTCCTCTTCCACCTCCTCCTTCTTTTTTATCTTCTTCCTCCTACTTTCCCTTCTTGAAATGAAAAACATTTAGGAAAAACCCTGAACTAGGCGCTAAAAGACCACAACATTTGGACATACCAGTACTTCACCTGAGCGAGGACATCACAGATGACACCGCTTAACAAGAAAAACAAAAGCAAAGACTTAAAAAAAACACTTAGAGTTATTCACTGCTTGCTTATAAAAGTAAATCTAAGGCTGAAATTTAAGTTACTTCCTAAGCACCTACATGATTTGGCCATTTCTTGCCATCACCTACACTATTATATTTTTTGGTTTGTCATAAACATGATACAGTTTCTACTGGAATATGTGGGTTTTTCAAGACACTATATCCCTCTTCCAAAAATACAAAATATTATAAGCAGAAAGTAACAGTAAAATAAACACAATGAAATAATGTGATTAAATTATCATTAGCTACCATTTCCTGCATCTGATTCTGAGCCTGAGGCCTCTTTCTTCTTTCAAAAAACACAAGATTATCAAATACCACCAAATTAACTCTTTTTTGATATAATTAGAATGATGATTCACTGAAATATTCAAAGTAATTTAGTATTATATCCACATATTATCTAACACTACTATTTATATATTTCAAGGCCAATTTCCCATTGAAATTACTGCTCTCATCCAACACACAGAGTATTTGCTGTTCTATATCGTTTTTGTCGTTTTTCTGTGCAGGTCCTGACACTTAGAATAGTCTTGGCAATCTTTTTCACTTGAAGAATAAGGGGCCGATATCTCTAATATACATAAATTTTTAAAAGTTGGAAAAGTGGACAAAAGACATACAATTAATGAAGAAAGATATGAAAATGTTTTTTAAACATATAAAAATATTCTCAAATTGCCTTATGATAGGATAGATGAAAATTAAAAGGATACTGAAATACGATATCATATCTATCATATATGCAAAAATTGACAGACTCCTGTAATTGCATAGGACTTTTGCACATGTCTGTATACATTTATATATTTCTAGCAGCCTCCTTTGTAACTTGGAAGTATCACTAACCATGGTTAAATAAATAGTTTTCTGCTGCTACTCTTCTGGCAGCAAAACTGTTCTCAAACTTTGGTGTGCATGAGAATCACTGGAGAAACTGGTACAGCTGCAGAGGCCAGGCTATATCAGACTTCCACAAACCCAAGATTCTATAGTCTCAATTAGCTCTTCAGGTGATTCTTATACATCATTTTTTGACAACACTGCCATAGACCTTAGAATTTTTCTATGAAACAACTTAAACAGAAACACCTAAAATTTCAGATACCTGCTTGAGGTTATTGATATGATATTCTAATTTGAAAGTGCTCCATGTTTCTCTCTCCCTCTGTTTTTCTTTCTCTCTTTTATGTGTTAAAATATGTATGCCAATCTTAGAGGCTACTTTTCATTCTACAATTTCTGCTACTGTACAGGAATTTGGCTTTCCTGGAACTCTTCAAATGCAACTTTATATATTGTACATATAATACTATAAGACAGCCCATTTTAAGCATAATTCTATATTTGGTGAAAATCTACCCCAATTTTTAAAACAATGATAATAGGCAAAACAATCTTTTTTAACCTAGTGGTATATATAGATATGCATACACATGCAAGCACACTTACATGTCTTTTTGAGCTAAAATACAACACTTTTAGAAACAGATACACTATTTTACAACTTTGCATCAGCCAAAGGACCTAGCAATTGTCTAGCTTATGGTCAACATTAGATAGCTGTAGATATAGAAATGTGTATATATATATAAATATATTACATGTATTTATAAAATGTGTCTGATCTATATATTTATACATGTATATATGCATATATAAAAATGTAAATAAACATATTTTAATAAATGATCCCTGAATCTCCAGGGATCTTTTTCTAAAATATGTCTAAAATACCTCAGAGGCTTCCATTTAGACTCAAACTCAATGTTCCTCAAAATGTAGTAATAAAAACATTTACAGCCCAAATGCTCGACAAAAATTCCAATTCCACTGTTCCACCCTAGTCCTGCTAAATGAGAATCTTTCTAACTGAGGCCTGAAAATTTACAATTCTATCAAGCTTTTCCCCATTACAGATAAGCTCCTGGAGAGCAGGCATTTTTGTCTCTTATTTACTACTGCCTTCTCAATGTGTAAAACATTCTTGGCACAAAGAAGAGCAAGCACTTGATAAATATTTGTTAAATGTATGACTGAAATAAACTGCCAAGGTCATTAGGAGGTTCTGATTTGCACCATTATTTGCAATTATGATTCAGTCCTTCAACCTAAATGGAAGGGACTTTCCCATACTTGACCCCACCCTGCCACACACACACACACATACAGGCAGGTTTCAAAAATAAGAAAGTATAGAATTCATCCCATAACAGAAGATATGGAGGCAGAATATCCAGTCAGCTTCTCAGCCTGTGGTTTCACTGGAACTCTGTTTCTGAAATTGTTTTCCCTGCGTTACTGAAGTGAAGTTGAACATTTATTTTAATTGCCAGCATATTGCTCTTCAATAAGTCAGATATTAGACCTATCACTATGGAAAAGCAGTTCTTTTTTTTTTTTTTTTTTTTTTGAGACAGAGTCTCACTCTGTCAGTGCAGTGGCTCGGTCTCGGCTCACTGCAAGCTCCGCCTCCCGGGTTCACGCCATTGTTCTGCCTCAGCCTCCAGAGTAGCTGGGACTACGGGCGCCCACCACCACGCCCGGCTAATTTTTTGTGTGTGTGTGTGTTTTTAGTAGAGACGGGGTTTCACCATGTTAGCCAGGATGGTCTCGATCTCCTGACCTCGTGATCCGCCCGCCTCGGCCTCCCAAACTGCTGCCATTACAGGCATGAGCCACCGCGCCCGGCCGAAAAGCAGTTCTTAAGTAGGGGAGATTTTGCCTCCAAAATAACATTTGGCAATGTCTGGACTCATTCCTGGTCCAGGAAGGAGGTGTGCTGCTGGCATCTAGTATGTAAAGGCCAAGAATGCTACAATGGACAGGACAACCTCAAACACAAATTGCATGTCTATAGTAAAATGTCAGTAGTGCTGCTGTTGAGAAATTTGGCTACAGAATAATAGCTATATACTTGGCATCATGTCCTCAAATAGGACCAAGTTTAGTTAAAATTGTTTATTTAATAATAGCTCCACTGTATCCAGTTCTCTCCATTTTCATAACCACTCTCCCTATCCAAGACACGGTCATATTTCATCTGAACTGTTACTAGTTCATCTTCCATGGCTAACCATAACTCAACACATATTCCTCCACAGTTGAAAATAAAACTTCATGCTTTTAATTGCCTTTAGAATAAAATTCAAGCTTTTAACCATGAACTATAATGCTTTTTGTAATGTGACTAATACTTACATCACCAAATTTATACATGGCCACTTTCTCCATGTTCACTATTCTCTATCCATAATGACCTTTGGGAATTAACAGAGTATATCAAAGCCTTTCCTGATTCAAAGCATGCACTTTTTCTCTAGAAAAACCTTCCACTCCCACTTTTGCATGACTAATTTATAGTCAACTATCCAGTATTAGCTTAATGGACCCAAAGAGTTTTCTCTAACTACTGAATCCAAAGTGACTGCCTCTATCTATTAGTTAACACAAATTGGTTTTGTATATAATTATGCTTTTATTTATGTCATTTTAATGACATAAGTAAATTTGTTTTAGATGCAATGTGAGTTTCATAAGAAAAAACACTGCTATGTCCTTTTTACCGTTGTATCTCCTACATGCAGCACAGTGCTTGGCTTGTAGTAATAAGTAATTATTTAATGAGGGAATGACTTATGCAAATAGTACACGTATTCAGAATGAAACAGAAGACTTAAATAATGCTTCTCAGACCAAAAAACAAAACAAAAACCAAAAAACAAAAGCAAGGAAATACAGACTATTCATTGGGAAAATGACCAAAGCAACTCACTTTCAAAGAAGCAAAATTAACACCTCCTAATGTGATTCCACTTTGGAAATCTAGATCACTGCTCAACAGTGCAGAGGCTCAAAATTGCAACTCAAAACAAATAAAATTATTGGAAGTAGTCCCATTTTTAATTAAACATAATCTCTACACCTGGATATGCTTCATACTGTTTAGTTTGCTAATTATGCTATGTGGAGTAGAGCAAGGCATTCATACTGAATGATTTATTGATTCAAACAATGTAAGCTCCATGTTTTTGAAGACACTTTGAATATGCTTGAGACAAAAGAGATAATTGGCCTGCCCAAAGCATTTTTGTTTCATTTGTTCTTTACTCTCACATATATATATACACACAAAAGAAATTGTTTTGTTTCATTTCTATTGATAAGTCCATCGTGTAAGCTGAATTATGTTTTTTGTGCCTTGGAAAGAAACAATATTCAGACCACTGAAGAAATATTGTCTTACACAACTAATGAAAAAAATATATATATATATAAAACTAACATACAAAAAATTTTCTGCCCTGTACCTGATAGTGATAAATACTTCTGTACTACATTCCAAATTGTCAACTGGTACTCAATAATAGAGATAAAATAAATTATGTATTTAAAATTGTTGACACATAATATGTAATGAGTTTAAAATGAATTCACTTTTGCCCTTTTTTAAGAAAAAAGGATTTATTTTTGAATGTGTAAGTGTACTAGTCCATTTTCACACTGCTGATAGACACACCTGAGACTGGACAATTTACAAAATAAAGAGATTTATGGGACTTACAGTTCCATGTGGCTGGGGAGGCTTCACAAACATGGTGGAATGTGAAAGGCATGTCTCACACGGTGCCAGACAGAAGAGAGATTGTGCGGGGAAGCTCCCATTTTTAAAACCATCAGATCTCGTGAGACTTATTCACTATCATGAGAACAGTATGGGAAATACTTGCCCCATGATTCAATTACCTCCCACTGGATTCCTCCCACAACACATGGGAATTGTAGGAGTTACAATTCAAGATGAGATTTAGGTGGAGACACAGCCAAACTATATCATCCACCTCTGAATCCTCTCAGATCTCATGTCCTCACATTTCAAAACCAGTCATGCCTTCCCAACAGTCCTCCAAAGTCTTAACTCATTTCAGCATTAACTCAAAAGTTTACAGCACAAAGTATCATCTGAAACAAGGTATGTGCCTTCCACCTATGAGTCTGTAAAATCAAAAAGCAAGTTAGTTATTTCCTAGATAGAGTGGGGGTAAAGGCATTGGGTAAATACAGTCATTGCCAATGGGAGAAATTGGACAAAACAAAGGGGCTACAGGCCCCATGCAGGTCTAAAATCCAGCAGGGCAGTCAAATCTTAAATCTCCAAAATAATCTGCTTTGACTCCATGTCTCACATCCAGGTCATGCTGATGCAAGAGGTAGGTTCCCATAGTCTTCAGGCTTCTCGACCCCTGTGACTTTGCAGGGTACAGCCTCACTTCCAGCTGCCTTCACAGGGTGGTGTTGAGTGTCTGTGGCTTTTCCAGGCACATGGTGCAAGCTGTCAGTGGATCTATCATTCTGGGTTCTGGAGGACAGTGGCCCTCTTCTCATACCTCCACTATGTGGTGCCCCAGTAAGGACTCTGTATGGGGGCTCCTAGCCCACATTGTCCTTTTGTACTGCCCTAGCAGAGGTTCTCTATGAGAGCTCCACCCCTGCAGCAAACTTCTGCTTGGATATCCAGGCATTTCCATTCATCTTCTGACATTTAGGCAGAGGTTCTCAAACCTCAATTCTTGATTTCTGTGCACCTGCAGGCTCAACACCATGTGGAAGCTGCCATGGGTTGGAGCTTGCACCCACTGAAGCCACAACCTGAGCTCTACATTGGCCCCTTTCAGCCATGGCTATAGCAGCTGAGATGCAGGTCACCAAGGCCCTAGGCTGCACACAGCACAGAGACCCTCGGCTCAGCTCATAAAACCACTTTTACCTCCTAGGCCTCTGGGCCTTTGATGGGAGAGGCTGCTGGAAAGACCTCTGACATGCCTTGGAGACATTTTCCCCATTTTCTTAGGGATTAACATTCGACTCTTCATGACTTATGCAAATTTCTGCAGTTGTCTAGGATTTCTCCTCAAAAAATGGGATTTTCTTTTTTTCTGTCTTTTTTGTGTGTGTGTGAGACGGAGTCTCGCTGTGTTGTCCAGGCTAGAGTGCAAGTGGTGCAATCTCAGCTCACTGCAACTTCTGCCTCCCCGGTTCAAGCAATTCTCCCTGCATCAGCTTCTCGAGTAGCTGGGATTACAGGCGCCGGACACTATGCCTTGTAAATTTTTTGTATTTCTTTTTAGTAGAGATAGAGTTTTGCCATGTTGGCCAGGCTGGTCTTGAACTCCTGACCTCAGGTGATCTGCTCACCTCAGCCTCCCAAAGTGCTAGGATTACAGGCGTGAGCCGCCACGCCCTGCCGGGATTTTCTTTTCTATCACATTGTCAGGCTGCAAATTTTCCAAAGCTTTATGCTGCTTCCCTTATAAAAATGAATGCCTTTAACAGGACCCAAGTAACCTCTTGAATGCTTTGCTGCTTAGAAATTTATTTCACCAGATACCCTAAATCATCTCTCCAAGTTCAAATTTTCACAGATCTCTAGGGCAGGGGAAAAATGCTTAGTCTCTGATAAAACATAATAAGAGTCACCTTTTGCTACTGTTCCCAACAAGTTCCTCATTTCCATCTGAGACCATTTCAGCCTGGACTTTACGGTCCATATCGCTATCAGCATTTTGGATAAAGCCAGTCAACAAGTCTATGGGGAGTTCCAAACCCCACATTTTCCTGTCTTTTTCTGAGCCCTCCAAACTGTTTCAGCCCCTGCCTGCTACGCAGTTCCAAAGTTGCCTCCACATTTTTGGGTATCTTTTCAGCAGCACTCCACTGCTGGTACCAATTTACCATATTAGTCTGTTGTCACTCTGCTGATAAAGACATATCTGAGACTGGGCAATTTACAAAAGAAGGACATTTATTGGACTTACAGTTCCACATGGCTGCAGAGGCCTCACAATCATGCAGGAAGGTGAAAGGTAAATTTCACATGGTGGCAGAGAAGAGAGCTTATACAGGGAAACTCCCCTTTTGAAAACCATCAGATCTCATGAGACTTATTCACCATGGCAAGAACAGCATGGGAAAGACCCGCCCCCATGATTCAATTACCTTCCACTGAGTTCCTCCCACGATACATGGGAATTGTGGGAGTCACAATTCAAGATGAGATTTGGGTGGGAACACAGCCAAACTATATCAGTAAGTAAGCACATATTTTTAAGGAGGAGCATGGAAAGAAAACCACTTCGATTGTGCTTGTTACTTCCTGTTTAATGAAAATGATTATATTTGAACTTATGGAAATAAAGTTGTAGCCATTCTAATAGGTGTGAATTCAAAAACTAATGAGACACGTACACTTGTACTGGAAACTGCAGAAGGGCTGGGAGATGGTGGGAGGAAGTTATTAATTCGTATCCTTTCATGCCTTCCTTCCTGGTAATCTTTAACTGAGACCATTTTTCATGCTATCTTCTTTGTTTTCTGTTTCTTTTTCTCTTGCTAGAAAAATTTTGATTGGGACACACTGATTTAAATAATCCCTAGGGATTCTTGGAATGTGGATTGAAAACATGTGATTCTTATATGCCTTATCAGTTTCTTCAATGGTGAGCAAGTCATAAATCTTGTCCTTATAAATTGTCTGACTGGTTCTCTTCTTATAGATTTGCAAAACACTTGTTCACATACATATACACAACTGAAAAGAACATCATTATAATATATTCAGCATTATACATAAAGTATATTGTAACTTTTATAATATATAAAATGTCCATAGTACACAAATTCTCTTCAGATGGTTTGTAAAAAGGTGATAATTATATATTCCTTTCATCATAACATATTCACTATATATATATTCATCATTATATATAATTTTACAATATAATATAAAATATATAAAAGTATATATTATATAGTATTTAATATCTAATACAAATATAATACATATTTGTATATATAATAATATCTATATATAATATCCAATACAAATATAATATATATTATAATATATAATAAAAGTATATGTTATATATACACATATAAACTATATATAGTATGTGTATATATATTATATATTATACAATTTTTATTGTATATTATATATTATATTGTATACATAATATGTAATAGTTACATTATATTATATATAATGATAAATATGTTATAATAATGAAAGATTACATTATATATATTATATATAATTTTAACCTTTTCACAATCCATCCGAATTGAAGAGAACTTGTATACTATGGACATTTTAGTATGTAGAAAATTCCTCCCTCTAATAAGTCAATAATACTCTTTATTTCCATTGATTACGCCATTGTAAAGTATATCACTAAAATAACATAGTGACTATGTTAAATTCAGGGGTATTTTGCTGATAATTAATGGTTAAATATGTTTCTATCTCCTATTTTATAAAAATTTACTGGTTTTTTTTTTTTTACTTTTATTTGCTAGAGGATGAAGTTAATAATTCTCTACATTATTTTTACAACCAATGTGGAGCAAAATATTTTTTCTGTCAGTAAAATAAATAAGAACAGTTCTTCAAGCAATGCCCATAATTCTACAAATGATCTTACCAAGCATCAGTGTACCTAAGTGAAATTATGTTATTTTCACTATCAGAGATATTTTTTGCTACTGTTCTTGACAAAGTTAAAAATGTTGTGGAATACTTTCCTTTTACACTCTTGTATTAAAAACAAACAAGCAATACACTTCCACTTCCAGGGAGGGAAGTACTTGGAAGTAAAAATAATATTTATAATTCACAATGTGTGAATGAGTACATAGAGATTTCTAGGCAATTAAGTAATATACTATAATTTTGCTTACTATACCATGAAAGTACCAGTTAATGCATAGTATATGTGCCAATTGGTATCATGTCACATTTGGCTCCTTTACAATTCAAACATGATTTTCTATGTAATCCTCCTTAATATACCTAAGTCTTTTTTTTGGGGGGGTGGGGGGTTCTAATATAACACAACAGTTACATTCCTATGTGGCTACTATTCACTAGAATTTACATTTTTATTCCTTCATTAACAAAATGGATTCCCTGGGAATTTAGTAACATTCCAGTCAAAGTATAGGGAATATTTTTTATATCATCAAATGTACTTGTACAATATAATAAGATCATTTTCTAAAAGCCATCCAATGGCCAACATATAGAATTCCACAATTTGTTGTGCATTTATAAACTTTGTGTTATTGTAAATAACGTGATTAAAATCTTTAAAATTTGCAAGTTTTATAAGTAAAATATGATGCTTCATTGTAATGTTTAATTTCCTCCATTTCTAGAGAAGTAGATTTTTTCTTTCATTTTGCATATATATATATGTATTTATTTATTTATTTTCAGAAGATTAAGTAAAGCTGTCATTATTTGAATTAATTAAGGCAGCCAACAATCAGGCAGTGTGTTTTAGAGGTTTCATCGTCACTATTGTTCCTTGCATTAACTCCATAAGGTAGACAATTTGCTTCACAGTCGATATGGAGTCCCAGGCTCACAGGGACTTAGTACTCTACCATGTCATTCAAAGTTAATAAATGGTGGAGCCAGTTCCATTACTCAGACATGTCTGCTCCGTATTTTTAATAAGGTGCTGATAGTTTTATCATTAACTTGTTGGAGCTGTTTACACCGTAAGCATTTTAATTCATTGCCTGCATACATATAGTGTTTTTAAAATTATTTGTTTTGAGATAATCACCACCTTTGTCTTCTTACATTTTCAAATCTTTTCTGTGTGCCTTAACAAAATTTTGTCAGAGGTTGCAGTGAGCCAAGATGGCGCCATTGCACTCCAGCGTGGGCAATAGAGCGAGACTGTATCTTCAGAAAAAAAAAAAAAAAGTGTAGCTTTCTTTGTATAGGCCCTTTACATTTTTGTTATGCTTATCTTTAAAGATATTAAATTTTGTTTTTACTCTGGATGAGATCCGTTACCGTCATCTAAAAAGTTATAAATTATTTTATTTTATAAGCAGCTAATTATTGGAGTTTTAATTAGGTCTAATAGTTTCATAACACTTTTATGAACTCAATAAATGAGATTAATTTCTAGAGAAAGCCTGATGCCAACTGTGAATATTACCAGAAAGCAGTATATTCTAGAAACAATAATCTCTCTATTTTATGCCTCATTATCTTTACCAATGAAGTTGTGCCAACAATTTTGCCAAAATTTTGAAGGCTGAGATAATAAAACACAAGTTTTTCATATTTTTAATAACATTCCTCATTAGCTATCCAGTTAAAAAAAAGTGATCTAAAATTATTTTTTGTGTATGCAGATATGACTAGAAAATTTGAACACAAATGTTTAAGAAATAAGTAAATTTCAAGCAGGACTAGAGGGAGTTAAAGGATAAAAATGGATTAGAAGCTATCTGGCCAAGATGAATTAAGTGATTGCTCTGAGAACTTAGAAATGAGAGCTCTGACTTGGATTCAGTAGCTGCTTCAATTTGGCTTCCCTGGGAAGCAGACAGAGATGGAGAGTAACATGAAAAAAGTTTATTAGGAAGTAGGATTGGTAAAGAAAAGTTGAGCTACAACGCAGTTACAAAGAGCTCGGGTGATCTCCTGGAGAGCACTGAGGCTGGGATGGGCCCTCGAGGTTATTCTGCTGTCAGAAGCAGGTATGTCTTTACATTCCTGTATGGAAGAGTCACCAGATCCAGGCTGTCCCCAGAAAAGAACGTGGCTGTGTGTGAGGCAGCTGTCATCAGCTGAAGGACATTTTTAGACAGGCTGACAGCTAAGGCCTTTACCACCAGCAGGTGCAACAGCTATAGGGAGTTAAATGCTTCAAACCTGAAGAGGGGATCTGGGCACGGCATCCACTAGTGTAATTTCATGGACTCCTAGAAAGTCAAATCGGTACGCGAAGAATGAGCCAGACAAATGCCTAGATGGTAGAGGTAGATTCCATAAACTGAAGATCAGGAATCAAACATAATTTCCTAGAAAATTCTGGAATAAATTATTGAGTAGACATTTCTTAAGTACTTTAAGCTAATCAGATAGCTTAAATTATGACAAATAAGAAACTTGGGCTTACAAACTATGGTAAAAACCCAACATAAAGTAAATGTTATTTTTATTTGAAAAGCAAAATATAATAATTATGGAAAAAATATATATCCGAGACTGCAGACAGCTACTGTGCTAAGTGTTGCTTGTCTAGATTGCATATATATGCATGTATATGCATACAAATGTACGTATAGTATACATGTGTGTTTGTGTGCACATGCGCGTGCACACATACCAGCCAGGCATTTGATTAAAGTTTTTTGCTTTGTTTCCGGTTGGCTAAACAAAACCTAGATCAGGCTCTAGGTTGATGTGCAACCTAAATGTGATGATTAAAGTCAGTTTGTCATTATAGAAGAGTAAAGTCTTATGGCAGAATTTTATCTTATGCTTTGCCCCATTCAACCATTTTAGTAATAGTTTGAATGATGCTACAGTTTACTTCAAATAGACCTAGAGTCTACATGCAGCAAGTATAGTGTTAGGTTATCTATATGCATTATATAATCTAAGAACATACTTGACATAATCATAAAATTTACATATGATTCAAACCGGAGATATCAACTGGTTATTATCATAGTTCATATCAGAAAAAATGAAGCATAATGATTATAAATCTTAAAATTTGGTTCCAAAAGGAGATTCATAACGAAAGGTAAAGTTGATATGTGCAAGAGAAACACACAGAGAAAACAAATTAGTTCAATAGTGTTGTATAAAACTGCTAAAATTTATGTTACGTGCAACAAATTGTCCCACAGATAAGACAATTACTCTACCCTGAGAGGGTCTTACACATAGAAAGCCAAAATCCTAATTAAGCCACACACTTTAGGACCAAACTCTACCTGGTCAATTCTGCATTGAATTAATATTTATTATCTTTTTTGCTTAATCTAGTTTGGACTGGTCGATTGTAGCTTGTAGTAAATCCTCTCTATCTGGAATTTGAAAGAATAAGACTTTTTTCATATAATCCTAAAAGTCAGGACAAAAATTAATTACTAGCATTTCAAAAGAGAAGCATTGGGATTTCATGCAATAAAGAAGCTGTCTAAAATTAAAGTTACTTGATTCAGAATGCTTGGCCCAATGAGATAATATGTTCTAGGTCACGCAGAGTGTTCAGATGTTAGAAAATTTGGAGGCAACTTAGGCATCAGATGGAAAAATATACCAGATAACCTCTGACATCCCATCCAACTCTAAAGAGCTCAAATTGTGATTAATAATTTTGTAATCAAACAATCATTCTGCCATTTAAAAAGATTATTTCATATATAGCCAGTCAAAGAGCTATTCTGTATTAAGCTGCTAAAGTGTCTCTTCAAAATAAAGTGAATGTCAGAGCTCAGTGTTATAAAAATGCGTAATCACCACTTAAACAATTTTGTTTGCTTTAAGAAGATTCATTGTAGATATGTGATTACAGTCTCAAAAATTTACACAGGTTTAAATAAAATGAAACCTACAAAAAAGTATAAAATCTCAGAGGATTGGAAACATGATGGGGACAAGAATTTTCTGCCACCAGCATCCTTAAATAGCTGCCAATTTGGAGCAAAAAAGCTTTTCAAAATCTAATTTGGATCATACACACCAGATTGTCTATAAAAACCATACGATAAACATTCCCCTTTAGCAAAGAACTTTGAGAACATAAAGACCACTTTTCCCAATTGGAAAGTATTGGAGAACTGAATGTAAATCATAAGTTAATGATGAATATTCACATTCCCGACAGCACCAGCAGGTCTCTCTTCAGAACAAATGAATCAGGACATTCAAAAATTTTGAATCAAATTTTCTAGATAAATGAAAAGTCCACTTTTTCTCAGGAGAGTCTGGTGGTATTAAGGGGAATCATGTTGGAGATATTTTATTTTATATTATTTATTCAAATATCTTTAAAATATTGATTTTTCTAGTATAATGTTAAAATATGGCCATCCTAAAAAGCTTTTAAAATAACACCTTAAAAACATTAAAACATTAAGAAATAAATGGAAAAAGAGACTAAAAGTTACCTATGAGCAGATGACTGCTGTTTGTTGACATTATGGTACATTTGAAATCTTCAATAAATTCTTTTATAGAAGTGAGATGTTATGAGATGTCTCCACATAATTTTTTTCTTAATTTTTAATCAACATTATTTCAAAAGTACTCTCCAATGTCATTAAATATTGACCACAATTTTGGTGCCAGTATATAGTTTTATTTTTTCATCTCTAGTTCAGTTTGGAGAAAATCACAGATATCTCTAGCCATCTGGTGAAAAAAAATGGACTGTCTCCTCCCAAAAAAATATAAAGGCACATGAAAATTGAATAATATTTCTGGAATGCATGAGTCCCCTAAGGGTAATGCACCCCAGGTTGAGAAGCACTGGTTCAAAAGAGACTAGTCCTCCTTAATGTTCTAATTTGTAGTAAGGACAACATGGAATCTCACATGCTCCCAAGCTCTAATAAGGTAAATTAATAGTCAATTCAAGAAATTCATTTAATTTTCTTTGCACATATTACATGTTCAGTGTATCATAACTTTTCACTTTTGTTTTCATCATTAGTTTAAACATTTCTTTTTGCCTAATATTCCTAAAGCATACTCAAAATTTGTGAACATGTGAATATTTCTGGAGAGTCGGTCATAGCTGGCCATCAAAAAGAAGGAATTCATGTTCTAAAATAGGAACTTTTCTATACTAGAAAATACTTGCAGGACATTTATGGAATTCAGGCTTTGCTCTCACAGTGATCTTGTTCAGTTCCAAATGTTCTCTACATGAAATTGTACTGTTTATCAAGTACAACTGGTATACTTGATAAACCTAGACTTTTTTTTTCTGTTTTTGAGATGGAGTCTCACTCTGTAGCCCAGGCTGGATGCAGTGGCACAATCTTGGCTCATTGCAAGCTCCACCTCCCGGGTTCACGCCATTCTCTGCCTCAGCCTCCCGAGCAGCTGGGACTGTAGGCACCCGCCACCACGCCTGGCTAATTTTTTGTATTTTTAGTAGAGATGGGGTTTCACTGTGTTAGCCAGGATGGTCTCAATCTCCTGACCTTGTGATCCGCCCGTCTGGGCCTCCCAAAGTGCTGGGATTACAGGCGTGAGCCACCGCGACTGGCCAAACCTAGACATTTTAATAGTGTTTATGAATATGCATTAAACCAGTTAAGAAAATAACTTTATATTCTTAGAGTAAACAAGATTAGGGAAAGCTTTATTTGGCATTGGGTGAAATGTAAACTGAATTTATCTGCTTACTCTTTTCACTTTACTTCAAGTATCTCCACTGAAAAAGATTTTGAAGGCTGTATAGAATAGAGGCTAACTGTATATATATTAGTTTTGAGGAAGACCTGGGATCAAACCCCAATTCCTCTATTGGCTACTAGTAGACCCTATCAGAGCCTTTGTTTTTTCATCTGTAAAATGAGCATGGTGATGTCCTTTGCAGGAGAGTTCTACAATTAAGTACTGATAATATATGCATTACATAGAACACTGCGTCTAGCATATTAAAAACATGCAATAAGTAAAATTAATAGTGGAAAAACAAAGACAATGAAGCTCAAAAATTTATCTCAGTGACTCCAGTAACAAGTGTGGCATAATAAGCATGTGAATGGCTATAGTGTATTTTAACCTTAAACTAAATTCCAATGACTATGCCTTACTTGTCTGTAGTCTCCAGGCATAGTGAGCATTCGTCACATACCTGTAATCATCACTTCCTTTCCTTTTATTTCTTTTATTTTACTTCAAAAGAAGGGACTGGGGTACCCTATCCATATTTTACCTGATTATGCTCTAGTTTTTCTCTTTAGCTATTGCCTTAGATTGTTTTTAGCCTGGGGAAGGAATGGGCTGATTATAGAGCGTTGGAAGCAGAAATATGTTAGGGAAGTAGGCACGTTTCTCTGGGAATCTCTCTTAATGATGTGTTCCTTAATACAGATGCTCTAAATTAGTCTAGAGGAAATTGTGCAATTAATGCCAGATTGCATAGGTGACCAGTTTACTTGTAAATCCTGTATCCTCCTGACATGACAGAGTACTGTTCAACAATTCAACCTTAAAAGCAGATTTCTAACAGGAGCAGACAACAAATAAACATGCCTTCTATGACTGAACTGCATTTGCTAATGCAATCGATCATTCCTTCCGTGGTATCATATCCTTTTTTAAACCATGGTTTTATCTAGGATTGCCTCTTTACTCCTAGGGCTGCCATCTACGTCTTCTGTTTGTCAGTTTACTCAGTCATTCATCATCTAGCTATTGAGACACTGGCTCAGTGTCTGGCATATATGGTAATGCCCCTCTTATCCTCTGTTTTGCTTTCCTAGGTTTCAGTTACCCCCGGTCAACCACAGCCCAGAAATCTTAAATGGAAAATCCAGAAATAAAAATTGACAAGTTTTACATTGCATGCCCTTCTGAGTAACATGATTAAATCTCATGCCATCCCACATATCCCATGGAAGATATGAATCATCTCTTTGTCCAGAGTCTCCATGCTAACACTACCCACTCACTAGTTATTTAGTAGTCTTCTTGGTTATGAGATCGACTGTGGTGGCATTGCAGTGATTGTTTTCAAGTCACCCTTATTTAACTTAATAAGGACCCTAAAGTGCCAGAGTAGTAGTGCTGGCATATTGTTATAATTGTTCTACTTTATAATTAGCCTCCATTCAGGGTAAGATTTTTTTTTCTTTTTTCTTTTTTCTTTTTTTTTTTTTGAGACAGAATCTCACTCTGTCACCCAGGCTGGGGTGCAGTGGCACGATCTTGGCTCACTGCAACCTCCGCCTCCCAGGTCCAAGCAATTGTCCTGCCTCAGCCTCTGAGTAACTGGGACTACAGGTGCATGCCACCCTCCCTGCTAATTTGTGTGTGTGTGTGTATTTTTAGTAGAGACGGGCTTTCACCATCTTGACCAGGTTGGTTTCGAACTCCTGACCTTGTGATCCTTCCACCTCAGCCTCCCAAAGTGCTGGCATTACAGGCGTGAGCCCATTCAGGGTAAGACTTTTATGACAACATTTTTATGATCTTCAACACTTTCGTGATCTGCATTACACTTATCAACAATTGTAAATATAAAGTTCTAAGTTATTCGAAGAGAAACAAAAATGCCAAAGCTGGCAGTAATTTTAGAGATGACCTACTCCAGACCTGCCATGTTAAGAGGCAAAGAATAGATTTAAATATATTAAACTATGTATAAAATAGATCACACATTTAGGAGCAGATAGAACTAGAACTCCAGCATCTACTAGCCTCCTTCCCTTTTCATAAACCCATTGCATTCTCTAAACGTTTTCATTATTTGAAGAGTAGAAAGTACAGTTATAATATCACTTGTCCATCAGAGTTTGCTTTATCAGACATTTTAACAGGTGCAGTAATCACACAGTGTGTTGATGTATAAATAATATATAGGATATCTATAAGCTGTGTATTTACAATATCAATACATCTATAATTCTTTCTGTTCAAATATCTCCATAAAACATCAATTCATAGGCAGTTATAGGAATATTAGAAGAATATGGTAAAAGTTTTGTTATTCACTCTGTGCAGAGCTCTCATTAGTCACTGTAAAATAGCCAGTTCAAAACTGATCAGTGGAAAACACATTGTTTTGTACAGGAAATGATTTTTATCATCATCTTTAATGCTATCTGGGAAAGTATCTGATTACTCTGTGCCTTATTTTTATCATAATGATAATCTTAGTTAACATTTCTCAGCACTCATTATAGGACAAACACTATTAATGTTGTAAAATTAATGTTTAAAACTGTTAAATGTCTGAAAATCTTGAGTCTATTAATCATTTCCACAATCTTAGGGTGTGGGTATTATTACCATTTTTATTGTAGAGACACGGAAACTGAGGACCAGACAAAAGTTACACAGCTAAGAAGTCTCAGAATTGGGATTTGAACTTGGGCAGTGTATCTTCAAATCTTATAATTTTTCACCACTACACTGTTTTAATGCCTACATCTAGATTCCTATATTGCATCTGAAAAATGGGAATAATGAGAATGAGTTTTATTTAGAGAAAAAATAGCTACTCTTGGATTCTGAAAAATGAAGTAATGTACCTGCTTTTAGATTATGTCATACTAATGGGAGAAATTGATTTGAGGAATACATGGAAGTATAGGAAAGACCTTGAAAATTTAATGAACACAATTTTCAATATAAACTGATTCAAGTGATAAAATATGGTGCACCAATCTCATGGCAGGCAGTAGGAGAAGGTGGAAAAATATAAAACCAACTGTTTAGGGTGGTTATGCACTTCCCCCAGGAAAGTGTCAGGGATTTGAGATTTCGAGGCCTGCAGTCTTGGGGTCTAAAGTTTCTCCGCTACTTAACCCTTGTGATTTGGGATACCTTCATTTATAAAATAGAAATATTGTAATCCATTTCACAACATGGCAGTGGACACTAAACAAAATAACGCGTGAAAAACACATTGCAAACTCTAGAGTGAAATATACATGCTTTGTATTATTAATTTTTCTATTAGTAATTAATTCTTTAAAACTTACAGGAAAGTAATGTCAATATGGAGCAAAAGAGAAGGAAAAATTGCCTAAGGAAGTGGCATTAATTATGCATATAAAGTATGAATATTAAAACACATTTTTGAGCAAAAATGTATGTGTAAATAATATATACCTATAAGAATAGCAAAATGAATCGCCATATTCACATCATCAAATTGTAAAAAAATTGTTTTCTTCTAGTGGTGATGACAGAGGGCCATTAGAGTGGTGGGGAGACACGCTTTTACATAAATACAAATATAATTGTAGATATAATTATTCATACACACATGCACACACATATACACATGCACATACACATCTAAACTCACTACAGATACATAAAATTATGAGTGACTTTAATTGTTTTGTTCTGTATTTTTAAAAATTTTTATTTGAAAGGAAGAATGGTAAAATGTTCTATAAAGATCTACTTATAAAGAATTGAATTACACAGTCTTAGGTAAGAAGAAATTATCAAGCCTTTAAAAGCCTAAACAGAGGGCTGGGGCGGTGGCTGTCACCTGTAATCCCAGCATTTTGGGATGCTGAGGCGGGTGGATCACCTGAGGTCTGGAGTTCGAGACCCCCCTGACCGACATGGAGAAACCCCGTCTCTACTAAAAAAATACAAAATTAGCTGGGTATGGTGGCTCATGCCTGTAATCCTAGCTACTTGGGGGGCTGAGACAAGAGAATCGCTTGAACCCGGGAGGAGGAGGTTGTGGTGAGCCGAGATCCTGCCATTGCACTCCAGTCTGGGGCAACAAGCGCTAAATTCCGTGAAAAAAAAAAAAAAAAGCCTTCATAGATAGAATAAGAGAAATTACTGAAATCACTGACAAACTATGATGGCATGTTTCACAAATAGAAACTGTGTGATGTTGGAGAAAGCTCTGTATACACTTGTAAAAAATAATAGCCAACATTTATTGAACATTCCCCAGTGCACAGTCACAAACACAGACATAATCCTCCCAGTAACCTTATGATTAACTATTATTGTTTATATTTCCAGGTGAAGAATCTAAGGACAAGAGCAGTTAATTAACTCATGAAGGTGACCCAACCAGTCAGTGGCAAAACTTAGATTTGTACTCAGGTCTCTGCGAGACTCCAAAGACCTTTTTCACAATGTTTTTAATGTTATAATGCTATTGACTGGTGGAAACACTAAATACATAAAAGCACAACTTTTGCAGAAAAGGGAAAAATAATAATAAGGCTCTGAAGGCAAGGCAGGGCCCCTGAAATAAACGTGCTCACCACTGTATGTCATAAAGAGTTTGCAGCATTTATGCAAGCTTATGGCAGGCCATTTCGAAGACAAGGGACAGAGCAAAGTCCTTGAAACAAAGCCGATCAACTATATAAGGACTCCTGAAACACTAGGTAATGGAAATCATTCCTGGTGCTGAACTCCAACGATAAAGCCTTTGCAGAGATTTGCTTTACTTCATGACAGTCAGTAAGAGAATGGCTACATGTGGCAAATAGAGCAATGGCAAAAAAAAAAAAAAGCACACCCTTTTTTTTTGTTGTTGTTACACTTTGAGGAAATATGCCAAGTATAAAAGAGGTAGACAGAAAAACTATGAGGATTATAAAGGAAAGTGAAGAATGCAGCAGAGGACTGTGAACAGTAAGTAAGCCAGGAAATAAGGCACTAGTAAGAGTTGCAAGAGTATTTCAGCAACCAAATTACTCCTGAAAAGAAGGCAAGGTAAAATAAGGAGTTGAGTCTTTTAAAGAAAAGGAGTAACCCTTTCCTGGAACAAGTGGGCAAAAAATAAAGGAGAGGCCAGCAAAATAAGTTGACATTATTTATGTTTCTGGTGCAAAAGTTTAAAATAGGAATATATTTTTAAAACCTTCATGCAATGTATCTCATGCACACTAATCTTTAAAAAAAAGTCTCTCATGAAAGAGCTTGCAGAAAAAAAAAATATGTTAAGGAGCAAAGGTATTGTGAAAAGCTCAGCTATCGTTACAATATAGGAGGTAGAAACTGTCACAGCTTGAAAGGCTATTGGTCTGAATAACAGACACGTCCCTTAGCACTAAAAAATAAAATTGCATCCTATTTTTCTATTGAAAGAACTCATGTTCTCCTGTGGGAAAAAAATTGTCTGCCTTTCATAAAGTCAAATGTCTGTCACCTATTAGTTCTATTAAATTATCTTTTTGGGCCAGTTAGCTCAGTTCTTAAGAGTGTCATTAATAGTGAGATAGTGTCAAAGATAAGGAGGACAAAGAAGCTGGTTCCCCTGGGTCTGCTCTGGAAAGAGACTTTACAAGTGAATTTGGCATTACTGAATAGCTGCAGTCTAATATATCAGTTGAAACAAAGCATAAAACATGAAATAATTGGGCAGCAATTGAGGGAAAAAAGTCACAGAGATAAACTATGATGGTGCTAGGCTGGTGTATATATCTTATATAATGAAAAGAGATGAATTAGAGATGAGACAGAGGAGAGGAAGGACAACTACTATTTGACAGGGAGGAAGATCAATTATGAAAAAGGGAAATTCTGTATATCCATATATTGCCAGAATGAGTATCAGGAATCTAATCATGAAAGAGAAGAAAAATATAAGTTAAAGAATATAGAACAAAGACTATAGAAATTGAAATATAAAACTCATTAATTTAAACATAATAATCAAGGTACACGTTTCTGTGCACTGTCCACATCTATCCTGGACTCGTGATTGCACAGTAAATATTGACTAACAAAAGCACATGGAAATGTTATTGAACTGAACAAAAGAAAGTCTTCAGACTACTGGGAAAATGTGAATGCTTCTATTAAATAGATTTGGGTGGATTATATGAACTTCAAGGTACTCAATTCAAAGGAGGTTTGTGATTGGGGCTGATGTATTCATCCCAATTCTCCTCTGACTGGATCCAGAGAAAGTGACTGGTTCCCTTTGGGGTTGAAGTGTAGGCTTCTGAAATCTGGACAGTGTTGAGTAAAATGGCATAATCCATGGTGATTTTGGGGGCAGCCACAACAGAATAAGAGGCAAAAAAATGTACTCAATTGCTGTCACTTAGTTCTAGAGCACAAACAACTGCAAAGGATAAGAAAGCAAATGGTAACCACTGAATCACACCACATGATCCTTCATGCCCTGCCGCAGCCCAACCCTTCCTGCAAGTTGAAGCCTCATGTCCCACATAGCTCATGGCCTTTTGATGTTGTACAAGAGCTCTAATATGGAGAACATCCAGAAAACTCAAAGGCCCCTGCAGTACTAGGTAAAAAGAAGGCAATGATTGAAGAGAGCAAGGAAGCAGAGAAGAATTGGGAGAGCCGGAGTATAGTGGGTTGAATTGTGACCCCCCAAAAGATGTTCAAATCCTAATCACTATTACCTGTGAATGTGACCTTATGTGGAAATAGAGTCTTTGCCTATGTAATCAAGTTAAGGTGAGGTCATACTGGATTTGGGTGGGCCCTAAAGCTAATGACTGGTGTCCAAAGAAGAGGAAAAAGAGGGAGATTTGGATACAGAGACCTAGAGGGAAGAAGGCCTTAGATGATAGAGGTGGTGAGTGGAGTGATACAGCTACAAGTCAAGGAATGTCAATGGTTAGCCAAGAGCTAGGAGCTAGGAAGAGGCAAGGAAGGACCCTTCCCTAGAGCCTTCAGAGGGAACATGGCCCTGCTGCCATCTTTATTTCAGACCTCTGGCCTTCTAAACTGTCAGAGAATAAATTTCCATTGTTTTAAGCAACACTGTCTCTGGTACATTGTTATGGCAGCCCTAGAAATTAACACAGAGGGAGCTAGAGGGAAGGAGGACAGTCTCACTCTATAAACACAAAAACAAATTCCTTCTCTTTCAAGCAACCCTCAGTCTATCTCTTCTGCAAAGGAATTCATACATTGTCTCAGTGTCACCTTTACAACAAAATCAGTAGTATCCACGTCAAGAAGATGTTCCTAAAAAGTTTGGTCCTTTCAAAATGTTTAAAAACAATTTGTGACATTAAGATCTGCCATCTATGTATGCAGTAGACAAATGTACTAATATACTAACATTTATCAGATATTATAATTAAACAAAAATAGCAATAATAGATGAAAGGAAAAGGAATATTTTAGCTACTACTATTATATTTGTTAATAATATATTGTCATTTTCTCTCTAAGCTGATATTATATGACATATTATTAGTAATAACTTTTCAGTGAGATAAATCAGAGAGTCTATACTTTATAATTTTTAGCAAATGTTTTCTTTAGCACTTTGTCTTAAAGCTTTGAAAAGCCCCAGTTCAAATTCAGTGTATTTCAGGTAATGGTGCTAATGACTGTCAGAATCAAAAAACTGTTACAGAGATATATGGGTCCATTATTGGAAGGGGTTTTATTGACTGTCCTCACTAAATCATAAGACTCATTTTTCAGCCTCAACTACCAACTAATATAAAGTTCTGATTGAAAAAATAGGCTAGTAAATTTCATCTCCTTTTCTGTCTACATGAATTGCATTTTGAAACCAGTCAGAAACTGTATATATTTGTGTTTAATCAAAGTGATCAAAATCCACTGGAACTTCTCCTTTAAAGGATACTGAAACACTTTAGAAAATCCATTTCTGAGCATGTGTCCAGATATGAGAGGTTTTATAGGTGATACACAGTATTTTTCAAAGCAAACACATAATATGCGAATATTTCCACACATCTGTTTTGAAATGCTTTCTCCATTCCATGATTTGTCTTGTAAAGGTAGTAATTTTTCTCACTCACCGTTAGAACATCATTTACCTTGAAGATGCATATTAAGTGTGACGACAGCACAGTAGAGATAACTTCCTTTATAGGAGAAATGAATACACCTTTACAAGTTGTGCTCTTGGAGAGCACAGGAAACAGGACAGATCACTTCCAATAACAAGATGAAAAAAGTGAAACGCCAAACGCTTTTATTCTACTATAAACAAATATGTGAACATATATGTGTGTATATATTTACATGTTTTATATGTATATGTGTATCTGTGTGTGCATATGTGTGTGTGTGTATATATATATATATATATACACACACACACACACACACACACACATATATTTTTAGAGAGAGAGAGAGAGAAAGAAGAAAGATCCTGGCTTAGAATTAATGCTCCTACCAAACCTCAGCAGTATCTAGCAATTTCATGCAATCCTCACAACAGTTTGTGAGAACTAAGGACTGTTATTACCCTCATTTATAAGTGAGAAAGCTCAATTATAAGGGATGTTAAATTGATTAAATAACTTGCTATGGGTTATATTGATACCAGTTGTCAGGGCTTGGTATTGAAATCAGAAGTCTCTGACTCCAAAACTAATGCTGTGATTCCATCTCTATTCGGGATTTCAGGTTTTAATGGGTTTTGGGATAAGGAGGTAAAGAACTCAAACTTACTGAGGTTCCTGACCCCAAAACAAATGTTGTGATTCCATCTCCATTCCGGATTTCAGGTTTTAATGGGATTCGGGATAAGGAGGTAAAGAACTCAAACTTACTGAGGTTCCTGTGAATGCGCAGTGTCTCAAATGGGGTAAAATAAGGGGAAGTAGAGTGATTAAGAGTGGTCAGAGGCTGATAATAAAATTTGTGATAGTCTATTATAAAATTTTGCTGGAATTTCAATTCATAATCTCTTTATATAAACAGTTAAAATGGACACCATTACATAGGAAAAGTGAGGGCAAAAAAGACAGAACATCCTCATGCTATTGTGTGAGGCACTGCTTTGAGACTTATGCAATACTCAGAGTGGATCTTCACAATGTATGTCAAAGCTTTATGAACTAGAGCAAAATAATAGTTCAGGGAAAAAGATTAAGTGCAGTCAACTCACTTTTTTTCCTTTTAGAACTCACATGTCCGGATTCAGTGACTTCTAGCCTGCTCTTTGGACATCTATTAGCATGTACAAGGAAAATGTTTATGGCATCTACTGATAAAATAGCCTTCTTACATTGATTTGGTTCCTTATAACGTGGTGTATTTTGAGCGTGAACAGTATATTTACGCCACAACAAGAAAATTTTTGTTTAAGGAAAGAAAACGGACAATGTTTCTTATGTATGATTCTCTGTACTGGTTTCTAGAAAAACAGATGATAAAGTGAAAAATGGCAAGAGAGGTTTTGTTGGAAAATTGGACTGAATTCTAAGAAGAAGATAAGAAAAAAATACCATGGGTTATGAAAAGATATTATCATCCATAGAACAATTTAAGTGCAGAAAAATTATGAAAGCCAACAGCATAGAGAGGTCTTGAGGAAGAGGAATAAGAACTAGAGGTCAAGTGATGCACAAAGCCAGAGCTGTGAAGGGAAGAGACAAAATCCAGGTGTGCAGACCCAGGAGTCTTGAAGGAAAAACTGAATGCAAAGATGAGGAAAGCAGTTAAGAGGAGACATGGGAAACACCTATGAAAAATCTTGTTGTTCTGATGGGTTGCCTTTGATTAGTTTGAGCCAGGTTTATGTGGTGCACCTGAACTTGCTTTAGACTCTGGCTTCTGACTAAAAGGGAGGAAAAAAAAAATTAGAAGACACCTTCACAGATACTTTCTACTTCCTTTATCTTCTATTTTTAAACGAAAATATTTTGACTAGGAACAGAAAATGCATTTGAAAAAGGGGCCATGCGATATTACTCAATGCTCCTTCTGGTACAATAAAATTAATTTCTCTGTGGAGTACCTACCATGTGCCACGGACTGTCTTAAGTAACTTTAATACAATTATTTTTAAAGTCATTTCAACTTTCATTTTATATTCAGGAGGTACATGCACAGGCTTGTTACATAGCTTTACTGTGTGATACTGAGGTTTGCAATACATACAATTGATGCCATCACCAAGGTAGTGAGCATAGTACCCAATATTTAGTTTTTCAACCCTGTCCCTTTCCCTCCCTTTCTCCTCTAATAGTCCCCAGTGTCTACTGCTGCCATTTTTATATCCATAAGTATACAGTGTTTAGCTCTCACTTAGATGTAAGAACATGCAGTATTTGGTGTTCTGTTCCTGTGTGAATTTGCTTAGAATAAAGTCCTCAAACTGCATCCAAGTTGCTGCAAAAGACGTTACTTTGTTCTTTTTTATGGAAGCATAGTATTCCATGGTATATATGTACTACATTTTCTTAATCCAGTCCACCATCGATGGGCACTTAGATTGATTCCATGTCTTTGCTGTTGTTAATAGTGTTGTGCTGAACATATAAGTGCGTGTATCTTTTTGGTAGAATGATTTGTTTTCTTTTGGATATATATCCAGTAATGGGATTGCTGGGTCAAATGGTAGTTCTGTTTTAAGTGCTTTGAGAAATCTCCAAACTGCTCTCAGCAGTGACTGAACTAATTTACATTCCCACCAACAGGGTGTAAGTATTCCCTTTTTTCCACAGCCTTACCAGCATCTGTTATTTTTTGACTTTTTAATAATAGTCATTCTGACTAGTGTGAGATGTCATCTCATTGTGGTTTTGATTTACATTTCTCTGATGATTAGTGATGTTGAGGATTTTTTTTCATATTTGTTGGCCACTTGTAAGTCCTCTTTGGAGAAGTGTCTGTTCACGTCTTTTGCCTACATTTTAATGGGATTATTTGTTGTTTGCATGTTAAATCCTTTAAATTTCTTATAGATTCTGGATACTAGACCTTTGTTGAATGCACAGTTTGTGAATATTTTCTCCTATTCTGTAGATTTGCTGTTTACTCTGTTGATCATTTCTTTTGCTGTGCAGAAGCTCTATAGTTTAATTAGGTCCTGCTTGTCAATTTTTGTTTTGTTGCAATGACTTTTGAGGACTTAGTCACAAAATTTTTCCCAGGGCTGATACCCAGAATGGTGTTTCCTGGATTTTCTTCTAGGGTTCTTATAGTATAAAGTCTTAAATTTAAATCTTTACTCAAACTTGAGCTAATTTTTTTATATGGTAAAAGGCAATTTTACCTGAAAGATTTCTCTGTACCTATTGAGATGATCATATTTTTTTGGTTTTGTTTTTTGTAGGGAGACCCCCTGAAACTATTGCTATGGAATAAAAGATGAAATGCTCCTGATTATTGTAAATACAAAATTGTATGCAGGATTGGGTAAAGACAATGTCGGGTTGGGCTGCCAGAATAAGCCAACAGCGCGTGATGTGCTTCCCCCTGAAGAGAGCCTATGAATGGATGTGCAGTCAGGGAGGTTTTACATCACTGAGATTCCTATCCCAGAAAAGCAGATGTTCATAGCTCTGGGAATGGAACGCGACCCTTGTGGAGAGTCTATAAACAGACGCATGGGGGCGCCTGTCCATATGGATAAGATAGGGCTATAAACGCCCTTATCTTGCCACGGCTCTTCTAGGCCTCTTTAGGATTAAGGCATACACCCTTCTGATAACTTTTGGTCTAACTGGTTGTCTAGCTTCACGTCCTGTTTCTATTGATTGTTTGTAACCAGTTGCTGCCACTGTTACTGCTGATTAATATCTTGCTAATCATAGGTCATGGAAAGACTGTGTTTCTGTTTTAAGGCTCTGTTAGAAATTGCTGATGCACACACTATATTGTAAATTCTTATCTCTATATACTGTACTTCTGCATACAGATGTTATATTAAAGAATTACTTCATCCCCATGTGACCATCTCACCTCATAATCAAACGACCCTAAATCCCTCACTAACCTACCTCCACCCTCACTGAACTTAATAATAAATGCTGGTATATCCTGTGCATTGGCAGCATTGCAGGACCAGAAGGCAGTGACCCCCTTGGACCCAGCTTTCACTATCTTGTGTGTGTCTTTTATTTCTCGACTGCTGATCCGCCTGGGAAAAAAGAAAGAGCCCTGTTGCATTGCAGGCTGCTGGCCAGATCCCACAATAGTTTTTAATTCTTTCTATGTGGTGAATCACATTTATTTATTTGCATATGGTTGAACCAACCTTGCATCCCAGGAATTAAGCTAACTTAATCATGATGGATTTTTGATGTGATGCTGAATTCAGTTTGCTAGTATTTTGTTCAGGATGTTTGCATCTATATTTATATATTCATCTGGAATATTGACTTGTAGCTTTCTTTTTTCATTGTGTCTTTGCCAGGTTTTGGTGTCAGAGTGATGCTGGCTTCAGAGAATGAGTTAGGGAGAGGAGTCCATCCTCGTTGATTTTTTAAAATAGTTTTGATAAGATTGGTACCAGCTCTTCTTGTACATCTGGTAGAATTCAGCTGTGACTCCCTCTAGTCTGGGGCTTTTTATAACTGATAGGTTTTTTGTTTTTTTTTTTTAATTACTGGTTCAGTTTCAGAACTCTATATTTGAACTGTTAAGAGTTTCAATTTCTTCCTGATGCTATCTTGGGAGATTGTGTGTTTTCAGGAATTTATCCATTTCCTCTAGATTTTCTAGTTTGAGTGCACAGAGGTGTTAACTAATAGTCTCAGAGAGTGTTTTGTATTTCTGAAGGATCACTATAATCTCACCTTTTTTGTTTTTGATTGTGCTTATTTGAATCTTCTCTCCTTTATTTTTTCTTAAAGATTGTGTCATGTTGTGTCTCTGTTCTTGTTTATGTCAAAGTTTTAAAAAGTTTGTTCCTTCACTGTTTACCCCAAATCATTCAGGAGTAAGTTGTATAATTTCCATGTAATTTCATTGACTTGAGAGATCTTCTTGATATTGATTTCTATTTTTATTCTACTGTGGTCTGATAGCATGGCTGATGTGATTTTGATAGTTTTGAACTTACTGAGACTTGCTTTATGGCACAGCATGTGGTTAATCTTGGAGTATGGTCCATGTGCAGATAAGAAGGATGCATATTCTATGGTTGAGGGGTATTCTGTAGATGTGTATTAGATACAATGGGTCAAGTGTCAAATTTACATCCAGAACATTTTTTGTTAGTATTCTGCCTCAGTGATCTGTCTAATGTTGTCAGTGGGGTGTTTAAGTTCCTCACTATTATTGTGTGTATACCTATGTCTTTTTGTAGGTTGAGAATTACTTGTTTTATGAATCTGGATGTGCCATTGTTAGGTGTGTATACATTTAGCATAGTTAAGTCTTCTTTTTCAATTGAACCCTTTATCATTATATAATGCCCTTCTTTGTTCTTTTCTTTTCCATTTGTGTGGCAGACTTTTCTCCAACCCTTTACTTTGAGCCTATGGGTGTTGTTATGTATGAGTTGAGTCTGTGGAATATCGCAGATGGATTTGTCTTAAATTTTCATACCATTTGCCACTCTGTGCCTTTTAAGTGGAGTGTTTAGACCATTGACATTCAAGGTTAATATTGATATGTTAGGTTTTGATCCTATTATGAAATTCTTAGCTGATTACTTCATTGCTTCTATTGTGTGGATGTTTTATAAGGTCTGTGGGCTATGTACTCACATGTGTTTTTGTGATTCCAGATATTGTCCTTTCATTTCCACATTCAGAGCACCCTTAGAGATCTCTTGTAAGGGAGGTCTAGCGGTAACAAATTCCCTTAGTTCTTGCTTGTCTGAAAAAATTTTATTTCTCCTTCATTTATGAGCCTTAGTTTGGAGAATATAAAATTCTTGGTTTGAATTTCTTTTCTTTAAAATGCTGAAAATAGCCCTCTAATGTCTCCTGTCTTGTAACATCTCTGTTGAAAAGTCTGCTGTTAGGTTGATAGAGTTCCTTTTGTACATGATCTGACCTTATCTCCAACTTCCTTTTCATTTTTTAATTTTCTTTAATTTTATTCTCCAGCTTCCTTTAAGATTTTTTTTCTTTAGCATTGATCTTGGAAAGTCTGGAGACTATATGCCTTGGTGATGTTCATTTTCTATTGTATCTGGCAGGTGTTCTCTGGATTTCCTCTATCTAGATTTGTACCTCTCTGGCAGGATTAGGAGAATTTTCTTGAATTATTCCCATATATATTTTTCATGTTGTTTACTTTTTCTCTCTCAGAAACACCAATGATGCATAAGTTTGGTCACGTTGCATAATCCCATATCTTTCAAAGGCTTTGTTCATTTTTAAAAAGGTTTTTTTTTTTTTTCTGACTTAGTTCAAAAGACCATTTTCAGGCTGTGATATTCTTCTGTTTGGTCCAGTTTATTGATAAAGCTTTCAATTATATGTTGAAACTTTTAAGTGAGTTTTTCAATTCCAGAAACTCTGACTTGTTTCTTTTAAAGATGTTTATCTCGTCCTTCATTTTCTTTATTACTTTATTCATGTTGATTTTCCATCTTGGGTTGGATCTCATTGAGCTTCCTTGTAATCCATGTTTTGAATTATTTATCTGTCATTTCTTAGTTTCCATTTTGGTTAGGGAATGCTCCTGGAGAACTAGTGTGATTCTTTAGTGGCATCACTATATTCAGAATTTTTATGATGACAGAATTATTATACTGGTTTCTTCTTATCTGGAGATGATGACACTTTTAACTTTTGTAATTATTTTTATACAGGTAGGATTTTTTTTCTTTATTTCCCTATGATATTACTTACTTTCTTTCCCTTTCTTTTCCCCACTCCTTAGGGTATGTGACTGTACAGAATGTTGGGTAGAGTCTTTTGCCATCCCTTCTATAGCCATTTCTGTTGGCAGGTTTTATATTGGGCTGCGTGGTTCAACCTATATGCCAGTGGTTGACACTTATGAGTAAGAGCTGGCTTTAGCCAACGTGGCTGGGGATATACTTCATCCTAGTTTACTGAGAGAAGCTCTTTGGTGCCTTGGGCACCAGGCTGATCCATAGATTGCACAATGATCTGAGTTTCCTGCTCAGCCCTGCCAGTGGGGCGGGGCAGTTCAGGGAGCAAGATGGGCAGGGCCAGATTGAGCAGGCCCACATAGAGGTCCCCTAATGCCTGACACAAACCCCAGCACCAAGGCAGAATCTAGCAGGTGGCCATCAAGCACCTGGTAGTGTGCCTAGCTATAGAGCTGAGGAATCTCTCGGCCTTAAGTTCTCTGCATGGGGAGTGGAGGCAACCTAGACTCCTAACTCAGGAGAGGGAGTGCTCCAGATGCCTGAAGATCTGTCTGTGTGTGGAGTATAGAGGACCCTGCTGCACCACAATCTCCACACAGGGAGGGTGAGGTTGTTTAGTCTGTAAATCCATGCAAGTGTGTGCTTTGAATTATTTTTATACAGGTAAATACAACTCAACTTGGGGCAGGGAAGGCACCACTTTACCACAGTATGCAAAGGAAGGATGGGCCAGCTCAGGCTGCTGATTCAAGCAAGTGGTCACACTAAATGCCTAGAGATCTGCCCGGACATGGAGCAGAGAGGATGCTGCGTCATTATAATCTCTGTGCGGGAAGGATGGGTTAGCTTCAGCTGCCAATCCAGGGAGGACCCTAGAGTCTGGGCTCTTAGATTCCCATTTTGAGAAGGTCTAGTAGATCTAGGTTTGAACCTTTTGTCCACCATTACAGTCCTATGAACTTGGCCAACAAACTAACTACTCTAAGCCTTGGTATCTACCTCTTTTATAAAATGGGGACATCAACAATAGCTAGGCATAGAGGGTGATGATATACAGCTTAATGAGGAAATGTAAATAAAGTATTTAGCAAGGTACCATAGTCCATGAAAACAAAAAGTTATTAGCTATAATTATTAATATAAACTTTGTATTTTAGGTCTTCCAGAGGGGCTGATATTTTAGCTGAGTCTAAAGGATTGCAAGGTATTCCACTAATGAATAAAGGGAAAGGAATGGGCATTCTAAGAAGAGGAAATACCAGGTTTAAAGCTTAAAGGCATGAATACCATAGGGATCTTGTGCTTTGTGGCTAGAACATAGATGAGGGTAGTCACAGGAGATAAACTTGTAAAGCTGGTTGGTAGCCATCTTGTAAATCCCTTGTATGACATGCCAGGCTGTGTTGACTAGAGTACGGTGACTGTCATAATTCCTGACAAAAATCATCTGGGGTAATTATTAAGTATGTCGATAACTAGAATTTATTCCTATAAATTGTGATATTTTAGGTCTGGATTAGAGCCCAGGAATGTGTTTTGCAAAAGTATTTTGAAGATTTTTATCTTCAGAAAAATGTTAAAAACATTAGATTTCAAATAGATATGTATTATATATAAATATATAAAATATATATATAATATATAAATATATAGAATATTATTTTATTGAATATAAAAATTATATAATAGAATGTATGTGTGCATAGTCTATAAACAAATTAGAATATTTCTGTATTCTATAAATAAAATTATCTTCATGATTCTATATATAAATATGCAACATTAATATATATTACTATATATTATAGACTACATACAAATAATATGTTTATATATTTGATATGTAAATAATACTTTGAGAAATAAACTACAGTATATTATTAATATGACTTAGAAACATTTTTATTTTATATATTGTATATATAAATAAAACAAAGTTAGGTGTTTATACACTGTTTTTGTTTTTGTTTTTGTTTTTTTTAACAAGAATGAGAGAGGGAAGGATTCCAATTTTGTATTATATATCTAAACATCTGAAGAATAGAGAGACAGTGCAAGCTGACCAAAACAAGGGTAATGTCTGATCATTGAGTGATTTGCCAAACATTTGCTGAAAAGCCTTTCTGAATGTTTGAGTATTCTTAACTACCACCCAACGAGTCACCTAAAGGCTATATTATTGGTCAGACAAAGAGAAGAGAATATTCCTTGATGTTTTGTCAAAAAATTCTTTAAATCAGATGGTACCCTATCTTTTGAACTTAATTATGCATTTCTTCAAGGAAATGGACAATCTGCATCTCTTTCATGATACACAGTAGCTAATTTTCACTAATGAATAAATATTAATTAACAGATCAGGCAGGGAGAAAAGAAAGCATGTTGTTAGAATTGTCATAAGTTAACTCAACATATCTAGGGCTGCTGAGAGTTTTTCCAGCCACTATGCCCAAGAGTATGCAACATCTACAGCCTTACAAATTAAATGGGAAACATCAGTTCAATGTGTAAGAATTAGAGACAACATCATGGGGAAAAACAAAAACACAAAACAAAACAAAATATTTTAAAAAGTGACAACCCTCAAAACCGTAGAAGCTATCAGATACTAAAATACTAGAAGTCATCAGCGTTAGTTCTCCTTCAAAGAACTGAATAAAAACATCAAAGACATGTGCAGAGATGTTTTTGTGCTCAGTTAAGAAAACATTATTTTTCAGACACAGTAATTTTGTGCAATTTCATTATATAAGAAAACAGCTTTAAAAACAAAATTTCTTAAACAAACCACAGTACTAAAACATAGCCAAGATAAGGTATGAGCTGCCCAGAGGTATCTTGTATGTAAGTGGTCAGCACTGCTATACAAGGGTACCTATAAAGGAGCAGGGTCAAGAAAATTTCTTGAATTTGCTTAGAAAAATGAGCTTTTAACATCATCCACAGAGAAACATACAACAATTGGAAAGCTTTGGTGAAAGATAGAAAAGAAATCTTGCTTAATAGTCTTTGCCAAAAAAAAAAAAATACTCTTACAAAATAAAGCACCTCTTTTACCTGACAAAGTCTCTTATTTGTCTAACATTATCAAGTACGGTAAATTAGTTTTCTAACTCCCGTATTATTACTCTTTCTAGAGACCAAGCTGTGGTTTTAAAAGGTAATAGGAGAAAAAAAATTATAACTGTCAGTCTACCTGCAAAAAATTTCAATATGACTTTAAATAAAAGTGAATGTCAAAGACACTTATAACTTTCCCTTGTTCAAAATCTTAACACAGGAGAAGAAATGTATGTATCAGCTCTTTCATAAAAACAAGGAGGGGTTTCATGTCACTTTATAAAAGATAGTTCTCTCTTTCCCTAGAAAGAAGTCATCATTATGAAACCTGGGAAAACAAATAAATGATTAAATGAAAAGTCAGGTAAAGAGGAATTAACAACTATAAGTATCATTTCACCTAAAAATATGTTAAAAAGATTAAAAAAATTAAAAAAACTGAGTTCTAGAATTCTCTAATTTACTTCAAATTAAAAGTATAAAATATAACAATAGATTTGGGGTTGAGAACAAAAGTTTGAGCAATAAAGCATGTTGTATAATGTTACATAAAAAGCCAGAGAGAAGTCCATTCTGGTTTTGATACGCAACTATGACATTACAAAAACTAAATAAATGAAAGATCTTGTCAACTAATTTTGACACCATTTAGTGCTGAGCAAATGAAAACGATATTAAATGCCCTTTGTAAGGTCTCTTGAAACCATGAACTGAGGCTGTGAATTGCTGAACATGTTTATTTAAATTGGTGAAATATTCATTACCAGACATATATAAAAATATTGCAGAACATTAGAAATTATACAATTAACTAATAGATATTTAGGACTACTTTAATATTTATTCCATAAACCTAAATACACAATAGTCAGATAACATAAGTTATGTGAAATGTCAAAGCAAGAAACAGAAGATATGTTGACAACAGAAGATATGTTGGGGAAAAACGTAAAGAATGATACGGAAGCCAAAAATGTTTCTTTTGATAATAGGCAATTTAATCTTATGCCAACGAGTATATTAATCCTATACTTATGCCATCGTTCTAAAAAATTTCTGCCAGGTGCATTTGGGCGTTTTTCATAAGGTAAATACTAAATAAAACAAAAACTGCTTCTTGTGGTCTACGTTTTTTGTAAAGCATCACTTAATTTCCCAAACTCTTCCCTGCTGTGGTCTGTCCCTGGGTGCTTAGTGCCCAAGCCAGTAGGTGTATGGTAGGTAGAAAGACACTCTATAAACCCATGCATAGCAACTGCATAATAGCTCAATTAGTTAATGATTTCAAACAGTATAGACCATTGATATGGACCATATTATATTAACATTTCAGGCAACAATGTAATTATTACTTGCAATCATTTACTGTTTTAACTTTTCTAAACCAGCTATATTTACTGTTTCGTGGTGTACAAAAATAATTTGATATATGCAAAAAATGCTAACCATTTAAATAGAACATTTTTAGGTGAAGAGCTGATTCCCATTGGTTATAAATAGACATAGAGAAACAAAGAATTCAACATATAAGTATAAAATAGGCTATAAAGTTTTACTTCTTTTCAAAAATGTTTGACAAATCATCTTATTTTTCTACAATTGGTTATTATTCAAGGGAAATACGTACAGTATGTTTAATGTAGCTGACCACACACTAATCAGATATTATAGCATATTATGTACTAATAATATACTATAGTATACTCTGTACTAAAAATAAACTATGGTGTAATTTGTTTTAAAGTTTATGGAAAATTTTACATATCTAGTGTAATAGATGTCTGTCTTGTTGACCTCATATTTGACATTGTAAAGGAGAAATGAGATTGAGAAAGAAAGAATTTTTTTGAATGTATATTCTAGTTTTACTCTGCTGAATGAATAAGCCATAGATATAAACAAACAATAATTAGCTGATTGAAACTTGAAGCAATTGCTGACTTTTTAAAAATGAAAATGTGCTCTTTTAAATTTTTTACTTGAAAAAAGGATATTTTAAAGACACATATTAAAACAAAGCTTTTAATTGTTTATGTTCAATAAAATACCTTTTGCGCATCATGACAACGTTTTTGATGGTTAAGGATACAGAATGACAAAAAAGCAATACTTGCATTATAGTACTAATACTTTCTCTACATTTTTAGACTGAGTGTGTGTGTATGTGTGTGTTTCTCTCCCTCTTTCTTTCCCTCTCTGTCAGTCTATCAGGAGAGATAGAGGAGGGCAGATACCAATGACCTACTTGAAAACTTTCCCTATTTCTGGTCATGTCTGAGAGGATATTTACATTTAAACAAAATGATCCCAAGGACAGGTAGAGTTTATAATATCAGTTAACTTTATGGAAAGAAATTAACCAGAATATATAAGCTTAAAAATTAGATTGTGTTTCTATACATTAACAACGAATGATCTAAAAAATAAATTAACAAACAATTTTATTTTAAAACGTATCTAAAAGATTTAGTTAGAAATAAATGTAACCCAGGAGATGAAAGTCTTCTACACTGAAAACTACAAATTATTGATGAAAGAAATTAAAGGAGACACATATAAATGGAAGACATCTCTTGTTTGTATATTGGAAGACTTAATACTGTTAAAATGTCCATACTACCCAAAGCTATCTACAGATTTAATGTTATCCTCATTCAATCCCAATGGCATTTGTAAGAGAGATAGATAAAAATCCTGAAAATTATATGAAACTACAAAAGATACAAAATATACAAAGCAATCTTAAGAAAGAAGAGCAAAGCTGGAGGCATCATAGTTCCTGATTTCAAATTAAACAGTATAGTGCTGGCATAAAGACAGATATAAACTATTGGAACAGAATAGAGAGCCCAGAATAGTCAACTGATCTTTGAAGAAGTTGCCAAGAATACCCAATGGGGATACAATAGTCTCCTCAGCAAATGGTGTTGGGAAAAACTGGATATTCACACACAAAGGAATAACATTGGATCCTTAACCTATGCCACACAGAATAATAAGATGGATGAAAGTCTACACATGAGACCTGAAACTGTAAATCTCCTAGAAGAAAACATAGGACAAAAGCTCCTTGAGACTGGTCTTGGCAAAGGTTTCCTGGACTTGATACCACCAGGCACAGGAAAACAAGCAAAATAGACAAGAGAAACTATCAAATTATAAAACTTCTGCACACCGAGGGAAACAATCAACAGAATTGGAAAAGACAACCTATGAAATAGATAAAATTTGCAAGCCATACATCTGATAAGGGATTAATTTTTAAAATATATAAGGAACTTGTACAACTCAGTTGCAAAACACAAATGAACTGATTAATTTAAAAAAATGGGCACGGGACTGAGACATTTATTCAAAGAAGACACACAAATGGCCAACAGGTACATGAAGACATGCTCAATATCATTAATTATGAGGGAAATGCAAATGAAAAACTGTGAGAGTTTACTTCATACCTGTTAGGATGTCTACTGTCAGAAAAACGAAAGACAAGTGTTAGTGAGAATATGGAGAATTTAGAAATCTTAAGCACCATTGTTGGGAATGTAAAATAGTGCAGCAGCCATGGAAAACAGTATCGAGTTTCCTCAAAAAATTAAAAATGGGACTACCATATGATACAGCTATTCCACTTCTTGGTATACATCTAAAAGAATTGAAATCAGGATCTCAAAGAGATATATCTGCACCCTCATGTTTATTGCAGTGTTATTCATAATAGCCAAGATATGGAAAAAACACATGTTCATTAACAGATATATGGATTAAAAAGTGTGAGATATATATATATATATACAATGGAATATAATTCAGCCTCAGAAAAGAAGAAAATTCTAACGTTTGAGACAACAGAGATTAATCTGGGGGACATTCTAAGTGAAATAAGCCAGTTACAGAAGAACAAACGCTACATAATTCCATTTATATAAGGTATCTAAAATAGTTAAACTTACAAAGTCAGAGAATACCATTGTGGTTACCAGGGGCTGGGAGTAGGAGAAATGAGAAATTTTTGTTCAATAAGTATCAAGTTAAACTTCTGTTAAGTGTTCTTGTCATAGAGTATAAAGCAAACAAAAAACAACAAAGGTACGCAAAAAAACTTCAGAAAGTGTTAAATATGTCGATTGTCTTGATTGTGGTGATGGTATCATAGGTATTTGCATATGTCTAAATTCATCAAATTGTACACACTAAATACATGCAATTCTTTGTATATCAATTATACCTTAATATAGCTGTTAAAATATTATTTACAACTCATTATTTTCTAGTTGTTTTGTAATTAGATTTCAAGACCAAATCCTACAAGTTCACTAAAAATTATCCATGCCAAATTTCTCTAACTCATTTTAGATGAACAAATGCAATATATCAACCAATTAAATGTCCTCTCTGAGTTTCGTAATATAATATAGATTCCTGATTTTAATTCTTTACTGGCATATCAGTTTTATCATGGCCAAAGTATTTGTGTATTATCATCATTACCCATACATAGGAATATGTGTGTCTCCTTTATATTAGCTCTTAAAACTATGTATTCATGAACTGTAATATTAAGAAATGTAATTCCTAGAGAATTCTATTTCAAAAGCTGCAAATAATAAAATGTAGCCTCATAAACAGAAAGAATCCCATTTTCTAGCTAATGATATTCACAATAACATTTTTTATCTACCCGTGTCAACACTTTTCATTTGCCTGGGTCATATGCCACATTGAGGGAAGAAGTGGGGAGAGAGGCCTAAGAGATTTAAAATATAGTCAAATATTGTTTGCTTGGCTTTAGTAACTACTTAAGTATTTGCACAATTACAAAGTTTGGGGGAGGATGATAAAGAATTACTTAATGGGTACAATATACCTTATTTGAGTGGTGGATGTCCGAAACTCTAACTTCACAATTTGTATGTAATAAAATTACACTGGCGTGCTATGCACTTATACAAACAATTTAAAAACTAAAATTAAAAAACTGAAATTGTGAATAGAAAGAAAAAGTAAGCATACTTTCTTAAAAAAAACACAGTGAATAACATACCATTAGTATTCAATAAAAGCAGATGCATTCAGTTCTTGTATTTGAGTGAGTGAATAAAATATTCAATTCCCCTAAGGTATTGGATCAAAATACTTTGTGATGACTTAATAATGTTTTTTTGAAAGGTAAGGTGGTGGCTGAGGTCTTAGAAAAGCAAAGGCATACTCACGTATTTAAAATCATGAGTAAAACCAATGAAATTTTTTTATTCAAAGAAATAATGGGTAGTAGTTCTTCTCCCTGTAAGAAGTTGAATTCCATGAATGGAAATGTTTGAAATGAAAAGTCTTACATCTGCCCTATTTAATTTGTGTAATCATTTTGAATATATACATTCCAACTGAACTTTCTATAAATTTTAATCATATAATAGTCATTTAAAAATTATCCTAAAGTATAAAATTTCTATAAAATTTCCTCTAAAGATTATTTTTAGCTTAAAAAAATCAGTATCTTTGAAAAAACAATGGTAATATATTTTTTTACACTATTAAGGTGTTTATTAACAACACTTTCAATTGTGCACAGTATTATCTTTCCAGCAGTCATAAGCTTCCTCTGGTCTTCTGAATATTACCATTCTACTACAAATTTTTATTATTATTAATATACTTTAAGTTTTAGGGTACATGTGCACAATGTACAGGTTTGTTACATATGTATCCATGTGCCATGTTGATGTGCTGCACCCATTAACTCGTCATTTAGCATTAGGTATATCTCCTAATGCTGTCCCTCCCCCCTCCTCCCACCCCACAACAGTCCCCAGAGTGTGATGTTCCCCTTCCTGTGTCCATGTGTTCTCATTGTTCAATTCCCACCTATGAGTGACAACATGCGGTGTTTGGTCTTATGTCCTTGTGATAGTTTACTGAGAATGATGGTTTCCAGTTTCATCCATGTCCCTACAAAGCACATGAACTCATCATTTTTTATGGCTGCATAGTATTCCATGGTGTATATGTGCCACATTTTCTTAATCCAGTCTATCATTGTTGGACATTTGGGTTGGTTCCAAGTCTTTGCTATTGTGAATAGTGCCGCAGTAAACATACATGTGCATGTGTCTCTATAGCAGCATGATTTACAGTCCTTTGGGTATATACCCAGTATGGGATGGCTGGGTCAAATGGTATTTCTAGTTCTAGATCCCTGAGGAATCACCACACTGACTTCCACAATGGTTGAACTAGTTTACAGTCCCACCAACAGTGTAAAAGTGTTCTTATTTCTCCACATCCTCTCCAGCACCTGTTGTTTCCTGACGTTTTAATGATGGCCATTCTAACTGGTGTGAGATGGTATCTCATTGTGGTTTTGATTTGCATTTCTTTGATGGCCAGTGATGATGAGCATTTTTGCATGTGTTTTTTGGCTGCATAAATGTCTTCTTTTGAGAAGTGTCTGTTCATGTCCTTCAGCCACTTTCTGATGGGGTTGTTTGTTTTTTTCTTGTAAATTTGTTTGAGTTCATTGTAGATTCTGGATATTAGCCCTTTGTCAGATGAGTAGGTTGCGAAAATTTTCTCCCATTCTGTAGGTTACCTGTTCACTCTGATGTTAGTTTCTTTTGCTGTGCAGAAGCTCTTTAGTTTAATTAGATCCCATTTGTCAATTTTGGCTTTTGTTGCCATTGCTTTTGGTGTTTTAGACATGAAGTCCTTGACCATGCCTATGTCCTGAATGGTATTGCCTAGGTTTTCTTCTAGGGTTTTTATGGTTTTAGGTCTAACATGTAAGTCTTTAATCCATCTTGAATTAATTTTTCTATAAGGTGTAAGGAAGGAATCCAGTTTCAGCTTTCTACATATGGCTAGCCAGTTTTCCCAGCACCATTTATTAAATAGGGAATCCTTTCCCCATTTCTTGTTTTTGTCAGGTTTGTCAAAGATCACATAGTTGTAGATATGCGGCATTATTTCCGAGGGCTCTGTTCTGAACCATTTATCTATGTCTCTGTTGTGGTACCAGTACCATGCTGTTTTGGTTACTGTAGCCTTGTAGTATAGTTTGAAGTCAGGTAGCATGATGCCTCCAGCTTTGTTCTTTTGGCTTAGGATTGACTTGGCAATGCGGGCTTTTTTTTGGTTCCATATGAACTTTAAAGTAGTTATTTCCAATTCTGTGAAGAAAGTCATTGGTAGCTTGATGGGGATGGCATTGAATCTATAAATTACCTTGGGCAGTATGGCCATTTTCATGATATTGATTCTTCCAACCCATCAACATGGAACGTTCTTCCATTTGTTTGTATCCTCTTTTATTTCATTGAGCAGTGATTTATAGTTCTCCTTGAAGAGGTCCATCACATCCCTTGTAAGTTGGATTACTAGGTATTTTATTCTCTTTGAAGCCATTGTGAATGGGAGTTCACTCATGATTTGGCTCTCTGTCTGTTATTGGTGTACAAGAATGCTTGTGATTTTTGTACATTGATTTTTGTATCCTGAGACTTTGCTGAAGTTCTTTATCAGCTTGAGGAGATTTTGGGCTGAGACAATGGGGTTTTCTAGATATACAATCATGTCATCTGCAAACAGGGACAATTTGACTTCCTCTTTTCCTAATTGAATACCCTTTATTTCCTTCTCCTGCCTGATTGCCCTGGCTAGAACTTCCAACACTATGTTGAATAGGAGTGGTGAGAGAGGGCATCCCTGTCTTGTGCCCGTTTTCAAAGGGAATGCTTCCAGTTTTTGCCCATTCAGTATTATATTGGCTGAGGGTTTGTCATAGATAGCTCTTATGATTTTGAGATATGTCCCATCAATACCTAATTTATTGAGAGTTTTAGTTGTTGAATTTTGTCAAAGGCCTTTTCTGCATCTATTGATGTAATCATGTGGTTTTTGTCTTTGATTCTGTTTATATGCTGGATTACATTTCTTGATTTGCGTATGTTGAACCAGCCTTGCATCCCAGGGATGAAGCCCATTTGATCATGGTGTATAAGCTTTTTGATGGGCTGCTGGATTTGGTTTGCCAGTATTTTATTGAGGATTTTTGCATCAATGTTCATCAAGGATATTGGTCTGAAATTCTCTTTTTTGGTTGTGTCTCTGCTGGGCTTTCGTATCAGGATGATGCTGGCCTCATAAAATGTGTTAGGGAGGATTCCCTCTTTTTCTATCGATTGGAATAGTTTCAGAAGGAATGGTACCAGTTCCTCCTTGTACCTCTGGTAGAATTTGGCTGTGAATCCATCAGGTCCTGGACTCTTTTTTGTTGGTAAACTATTGATTATTGCCACCATTTCAGAGCCTGTTATTAGTCTATTCAGAGATTCACCTTCCTGGTTTAGTTTTGGGAGGGTGTATGTGTCGAGGAATTTATCCATTTCTTCTAGATTTTCTAGTTTATTTGCATAGATGTGTTTGTAGTATTCTCTGATGGTAGATTGTATTTCTGCGGGATCGATGGTGATATCCCATTTATCATTTTTATTGTGTCTATTTGATTCTTCTCTCTTTTCTTCTTTATTAATTATTCTTGCTAGCGGTCTATCAATTTTGTTGATATTTTCAAAAAGCCAGCTCCTGGATTCATTAATTTTTTGAAGGGTTTTTTTGTGTCTCAATTTCTTTCAGTCCTGCTCTGATTTTAGTTATTTCTTGCCTTCTGCTAGCTTTTGAATGTGTTTGCTCTTGCTTTTCTAGTTCTTTTAATTGTGATGTTAGGGTGTCAATTTTGGATCTTTCCTGCTTTCTCTTGTGGGCATTTAGTGCTATAAATTTCCCTCTACACGCTGCTTTGAATGTGTCCCAGAGATTCTGGTATGTTGTGTCTTTGTTCTCGTTGGTTTCAAAGAACATCTTTATTTCTGCCTTCCTTTCGTTATGTACCCAGTAGTCATTCAGGAGCAGGTTGTTCAGTTTCCATGTAGTTGAGCAGTTTTGAGTGAGTTTCTTAATCCTGAGTTCTAGTTTGATTGCACTGTGGTCTGAGAGACAGTTTAATTTCTGTTCTTTTATATTTGCTGAGGAGAGCTTTACTTCCAACTATGTGGTCAATTTCGGAATAGGTGTGGTGTGGTGCTGAAAATAATGTATATTCTGTTGATTTGGGGTGGAGACTTCTGTAGATGTCTATTAGATCCCCTTGGTGCAGAGTTGAGTTCAATTCCTGGGTATCCTTGTTAACTTTCTGTCTCGTTGATCTGTCTAATGTTGACAGTGGGGTGTTAAAATCTCCCATTATTATTGTGTGGGAGTTTAAGTCTCTTTGTAGGTCGCTCAGGACTTGCTTTATGAATCTGGGTGCTCCTGTATTGGGTGCATATTTATTTAGGATAGTTAGCTCTTCTTGTTGAATTGATCCCTTTACCATTATGCAATGGCCTTCTTTGTCTCTTTTGACCTTTGTTGGTTTAAAGTCTATTTTATCAGAGACTAAGATTGCAACCCGTGCCTTTTTTTGTTTTCCATTTGCTTGATAGATCTTCCTCCATCCCTTTATTGTGAGTTTATGTGTGTCTCTGCATGTGAGATGGGTTTCCTGAATACAACACACTGATGGATCTTGACTCCTTATCCAGTTTGCCAGTCTGTGTCTTTAAATTGGAGCATTTAGCCTATTTACATTTAAAGTTAATATTGTTATGTGTGAATTTAATCCTGTCATTATGATGTTAGTTGGTTATTTTCCTCGTTAGTTGATGCAGTTTCTTCCTAGCCTTGATGGTCTTTACAATTTTGCATGTTTTTGCAGTGGCTGGTACCAGTTGTTCCTTTCCATGTTTAGTGCTTCCTTCAGGAGCTCTTTTAGGGCAAGCCTGGTGGTGACAAAATCTCTCAACATTTGCTTGTATGTAAAGGATTTTATTTCTCCTTCACTTATGAAGCTTAGTTTGGCTGGATATGAGATTCTGGGTTGAAAATTCTTTTCTTTAAGAATGTTGAATATTGGTCCCCACTCTCTTCTGTCTTGTAGAGTTTCTGCTGAGAGATCCGTTGTTAGTCTGATGAGCTTCCCTCTGTCGGTAACCTGACCTTTCTCTCTGGCTGCCCTTAACATTTTTTCCTTCATTTCAACTTTGGTGAATCTGACAATTATGTGTCTTGGAGTTGCTCTTCTCGAGGAGTATCTTTGTGGCGTTCTCTGTATTTCCTGAATCTGAATGTTGGCCGCTTTGCTAGACTGGGGAAGTTCTCCTGGATAATATCTTGCAGAGTGTTTTCCATCTTGGTTCCATTCTCCCCCTCACTTTCAGGTACACCAATCAGATGTAGGTTTGGTCTTTTCACGTAGTCCCATATTTCTTGGAGGCTTTGTTCATTTCTTTTTATTCTTTTTTCTCTAAACTTCTCTTCTGGCTTCATTTCATTCATTTCATCTTCCATTGCTGATACCCTTTTTCCAGCTGATCGCATCGGCTACCAAGGCTTCTGCAATCTTCACGTAGTTCTCGAAACTTGGCTTTCAGCTCCATTAGCTCCTTTAAGCCCTTCTCTGCACTGGTTATCTTAGTTATACATTCATCTATTTTTTTTTTCAAAGTTTTTAACTTCTTTGCCATTGGTTTGAGTTTCCTCCCATAGCTCAGAGTAGCTTGATCATCTGAAGCCTTCTTCTCTGAACTCGTCAAAGTCATTGTCCGTCCAGCTTTGTTCCATTGCTGGTGAGGAACTGCATTCCTTTGGAGGAGCAGAGGTGCTCTGCTTTTTAGAATTTCCAGTTTTTCTGCTCTATTTTTTTCCCCATCTTTGTGGTTTTATCTACTTTTGGTCTTTGATGATGGTGATGTACAGATGGGTTTTTGGTGTGGGTGTCCTTTCTGTTTGTTAGTTTTCCTTCGACCAGACAGGACCCTCAGCTGCAGGTCTGTTGGAGTTTGCTAGAGGTCCACTGCAGACCCTGTTTGGCTGGGTGTCAGCAGCAGTGGCTGCAGAACAGTGGATTTTCGTGGACCGCAAATTCAGGTGTCTGATTGTTCCTCTGGAAGTTTTGTCTAAGAGGAGTACCTGGCTGAGTGAGGTGTCAGTCTGTCCCTACTGGGGGATGCCTCCCAGTTAGGCTGCTTGGGGGTCAGGACCCACTTGAGGAAGCAGTCTGCCCGTTCTCAGATCTCCAGCTGCATGCTGGGAGAACCACTACTCTCTTCAAAGCTGTCAGACAGGGACATTTAAGACTGCAGAGGTTCCTGCTGTCTTTTTGTTTGTCTGTGCCCTGCCCCCAGAGGTGGAGCCTACAGAGGCAGGCAGGCCTCTTTGAGCTGTGGTGGGCTCCACCCAGGTCGAGCTTCCTGGCTGCTTTGTTTACCTAAGCAAGCCTGGGCAATGGTGGGTGCCCCTCCCCCAGCCTCGCTGCCACCTTGCAGTTTGATCTCAGACTGCTGTGCTAGCAATCAGCGAGACTTCATGGGCGTAGGACCCTCCAAGCCAGGTGCGGGACATAATCTCCTGGTGTGCTGTTTTCCAAGCCTGTTGGAAAAGCGCAGTATTAGGGTGGGAGTGACCCAATTTTTCAGATGCCGTCTGTTACCACTTTCTTTGACTAGGAAAGGGAACTCCCTGACCCCTTGTGCTTCCCAAGTGAGGCAATGCCTCGCCTTGCTTCGGCTCACGCACGGTGTGCTGCACTGACTGTCCTGCACCCACTGTTTGGCAATCCCTAGTGAGATGAACCCGGTACCTCAGATGGAAATGCAGAAATCACCCATCTTCTGCGTCGCTCAAGCTGGGAGCTGTAGACCGAAGCTGTTCCTGTTTGGCCATCTTGGCTCCACAACTACAAATTTTTTTTTTTTATTATTTTGAGATGAAGTCTCACTCTGTTGCCCAGGCTGGAGTGCAGTGGTGCAATCTTGGCTCACTGCAAGCTCCACCTCCCAAGTTCATGCCATTCTCCTGCCTCAGCCTCCCAAGTAGCTGGGACTACAGGCGCCTGCTACCACGCCTGGCTAATTTTTTGTATTTTTAGTAGAGATGGAGTTTCACCCTGTTAGCCAGGATGATTTTGATCTCCTGACCTCATGATCCACCTGCCTTGGCCTCCCAAAGTGCTGAGAGTACAGGCTTGAGCCACCACGCCCAGCTACAATATTTCTTAATGTCTACCACATATCTTGAGCATTACTGAACTATAAACTTTACATTCATTGATATCTGTGAGGTAAATGAAGACAGTTTATATAGCTACCCCTTGTACCAAGTTTTTCAGGACAAATGCCATAAGTTCATATAATTATCTGCAATGTGCTGGATATAAAACTAAATTGGATTTAATTTTTTTAACATATGAGGTTCTTTCAAATAAATACCTGACAAATTAAGGGAAAAATGTGTGTGCATACACATGCATTTTAACCTACACATCATAATTTTTGGTTTACAATGTAAAATCTTTGCAAGAACCTCTCATGTTAGTAAGATTTACAATTACAATTAAAATGGTTAAATTCCTGTAGTATATTTTTTGTATGATAAATTTTATTTTATTTTTCATATTATGGAAACCTTCATTTGCTTTGTAGAAATGGGGGAGGATGATAAAAATTACTTAATGGGTACAATATACATTATTTGAGTGGTGGAAAATACAGATAATCTCCTGAAGAAAAGGAGAATAATAATGAGTTATAATGTCATCACCCACAGAGTATTTTAATCTTGGTTCAGTTTCCTTAAACTCTTAAGCACTTCATTTTGACCTTCTTTTTATTTCCCACTGTCCCTATGGTTGATGTTGCCTCCATTCTACTTGTCTTTTATCTGACAATGTGATTTTTATGGCTCTACTCTATTTCTTTAATCCTCCTGCTCTTATGTCCTTGAGCTGGTCTTCAAAAGGCAATTCACATTTTTCACTCTTCCTGAAAGGCTGAAGACCTCTCACTTTTCTGAGCCTGTTTGCCACAATCAGCAGAGGAACCTTGTCTCAAAACCAACTCCAGTCCATTTTCTATGAAGCCGTTCTGCATACACTTCACTTGGATAGAAATTATTTTCATGGAACTTGAAGTAGAGACTCATTTCACTCTCAACGTTCAACTTGGCTTTGATTATAGAAACCTGGCCTCCACTGGAGGACAAAGACCTCTCACTGCCACACACATTAAGTGATTTTCACTACTCCCTGAGATTATGCTCAGCATTATCCTGGCAAGTTTTAGTGCTATTCTTCAGTCCCTGAATAGCACTTTTTCTTAAAAGACCCATGCTGGTTCTCTGCTTGCACTCTCTGGCTCAAAGCACTGTTATTGATTAGTTCATACCATTCAAAGTTTTAAATGGTGTTTTATAACCCATGTTGCAAAGAACACAAAATCAGACATAAAGCTTATATACTGTTCAAAAACATAAAGAAACACAAAGTCATTTATTCCAGAATCTCATAAAAGCCATTAATATGTGCGTGTGTTTACTTTAAAACATGTAAATTACACATTAAGTGATTTTTCTTCCATTGGAAATCTCATGGTGGAAATCTCATGGTAAAATCTCAAGAAGAAGCAGTATACGTTAATTCAATTTTTAAAGTGTTGAAAAAAACTGTGCTATTTAGGTCTGCAAAGCATTGTAAAAGGCATTTTCATTCATTTGTAATGCTACAAGTGTCTTTTGGTCTCTTTGATGAAGCCAATTTGGGAAGCCATGGGTAAAAAGCAGAACAACAGTTAAAGCCAGCCACTTGGAAGTCACTGTGGGATTTTCATTCAGTGTTTTCAACTCAGAATGAATTAAATAGGCAAAGGATTAGGGAACTTTGAACGATTTCTGCCCTGGTTCTAGTATTAATGAGGTGAAAAATTTGGTTGAGTTTCAACATTGCTATCAGCTTCTCCTATTATATAATGAGTGAGATTGACCAAGTGATCTCCAAATACCCTTCCAGCCTTAGAACTCTATGAATCTGTATTTTTGGTTTCTATTCCCAGGAAACAAAGCAAACAATTGATTATTATAAACTTTAATTTCAGCTAAAAAAAAAAAAAGGTTTTATGGGATATGAGGCTCTTTTGCTCCATGGAAACTATGTGGCCTGGGGTAAACTAAGATAGTTTCTTCAAGTGTCTGTGTCTTCAGAGGTGAAATAGTAATAATTTCATGCATCCTACCAGCCTCAGAGTGTTTTTACAGTTTTCCAGTGAGAGAAAATAGGTGTAAAGACACTGCTAATTTTAAATACAACACAAACACATATATTTGTCTTTCCTTGACTTACTACTTGATATGGTTTGGCTCTGTATCCCCACCCAAACCCCATCTCGAATTGTACTCCCATAATTCCCACATGTTGTGGGAGGGACCTGGTGGGAGATAATTGAATCATGGGGGTGATTTCCCCCATACTGTTCTTGTGGTGATGAATAGGTCTCATGAGATCTGATGGTTTTATAAGAGTTTTCCACTTTTGCCTCTTTCTCATTCTCTCTTGCCACTGTCATGTAACAAGTGCCTTTCACCTTCCACCATGATTGTGATGCTTCCCCAGCCACATGGAACTGTGAGCCCATTAAACCTATTTTTCTTCCCAGTCTTGGGTATACCTTTATCAGCAGTGTGAAAATGGACTAACACACTAAATTGGTACCAGTAGAGTAGGGTGCTGCTGAAGCAGTACCTGAAAATGTGGAAGCAACTTTGGAACTGGGTAACAGGCAGAAGCTAGAACAGTTTGGACGGCTCAGAAGAAGATAAGAAAATGTGGGAAGGTTTGGAAATCTCTAGAGACTTGTTGAATGGCTTTGACCAAAATGATGATAATTATATGAACAATGAAATCCAGGCTGCGGTGGTCTCAGATGGGGATAAACTTGTTGGGAACTGGAGTGAAGGTGAGTTTCATTATGTTTTAGCAAAGAGACTGGTGGCATTTTGCCTCTGCCCTAGAGATCTGTGGAACTTTGAACTTGAGAGCAATGATTTAGGGTATCTGGCAGACGAAATTTCTAAGCAGCAAAGCATTCTAGGTGTGACTTGGGTGCCATTAAAGGCATTCAGTTTTAAAAAAGAAACAGACCATAAAAGTTTGGAATATTTACAGCCTGACAATGTGATAGAAAAGAAAATCCCATTTTCTGAGGAAAAATTCAAGCCTGCTGCAGAAATTTGCATAAGTAACAAGAAGCCAAATGTGAATCACCAAGACAATGGGGAAAATGTCTCCAGGGCATGTCAGAGATTTTTGCAACAGCCCCTCCTATCACAGGGCTGGAGGTTTAGGAGGAAAATAATGGTCCTTCTGCTGTATGCAGTCTAGGGACTTGGTGCCCTGTGTCCCAGCTGCTGCAGTCATGACTAAAAGGGGCAAAGGTACAGCTTGGGCTGTTGCTTCAGATGGTGGAAGCCCCAGCCTTGGCAGCTTCCATATGGTGTTGAGCCTATGGAAGGTACATAGAGGTCAAGAATTGAGATTTGGGAACCACTGCCTAGATTTCAGAGGATGTATGGAAATGCCTGGATGCCCAGGCAGAAGTTTGCTGCAGGGGTGGGGCCCTCATGGAGAACCTCTGCTAGGGCAGTGTGGAAGGGAAATGTGGGGTCAGAGCTGCCACATAGGGTCCCTACTGGGACACCACCTAGTGGAGCTGTGAGAAGAGGGCCACCGTCCTCCACACCCCAGAATGATAGATCTACTTACAGTTTGTACCATATGCCTGGAAAAGCCACAGACACTTGGTGCCACCCCATGAAAGCAGCCAGGAAGGGGGCTATACCCTCAATACCACAGGGACAGAGCTGCTCAAGGCCATGGGAACCCACCTCTTGCATCAGCGTGACATGAATGTGAGACATGGAGTCAAAGGGGATCATTTTAGAGCTTTAAGATTTGACTGCCCTGCTGGATTTCAGACTTGCATGGAGCCTGTATCCCTGTTGTTTTGGCCAATTTCTCCCATTTGGAATGGCTATATTTATCCAATGCCCGTACCTTCTTTGTAATTAGGAAGTAAATAACTTGCTTTTGATATTACAGACTCATAGGCAGAAAGGATTTGCCTTGTGTCAGATAAAACTTTGGACTGTGGGCTTTGCGTTAATGCTGAAATGTGTTAAGACTTTGGGAGACTGTTGGGAAGGCATGACTGGTTTTAAAATGTGAGAGCATGAGATCTGGCAGGGGCCAGGGGCAGAATGATATGGTTTAGTTCTGTGTCCCCACCAAAATCTCATCTTGAATTGTACTCTCATAATTCCCACATGTTGTGGGAGGGACTGGTGGGAGATACTTGAATCATGGGGAGGATTTCCCCCATACTATTCTTGTGGTAGTGAATAAGTCTCACAAGATCTGATGGTTTTATGAGAGGTTTCTACTTACACTTCTTTCTTGTTCTCTATTGCCCCCACCATGTAAGAACTGCCTTTCACCTTCCACCATGATTATAAGACTGCTCCAGCCACATGGAACTGTGAGTCCATTAAACTTATTTTTCTTCTCAGTCTCAGGTATGTCTTCATTAGCAGTGTGAAAATGGATTAATACACTACTTACATAATGTAATGGGATAAAGTATTTAAGTACTAAGGAAGTATATGTGTTTAGTGCGTGCGTGTGTGTGTTATTCTGACTTCTGATATATACCTTACTCCATTACATGAAACTCTTTACCTAGTGTTATATTTAATTTTCATAGCTCTTATATCTGCACTACATTGTTATTCCAAGGATTGAGCAGTTTCTTGAGTTAGAGGTAACATGTTCAGTTTAGTCATCTTTAAAATTCCCACTATCTCAACTCTTGTAGGTACTTCAGACCTAGTTTCAATGCCAAGTTTGGACTGCAGCCAGGCTACATGCTTACTGTTATCAAAGATCATGTTATTAGCCTGGGCATTGCTGTACAGCAAATGTAAGGCTGAATTTGATAAAAACTACAATTGCCTGCTCCTCCAGTCTCAGAGCATGTCTCTTTATTAATCCTTTTTTAAAAACAGTTCTAGTAACCTATTATTGAAATACAATAAACTGCATATTTAAAGTATACAACTTAATAAGCTTTGACATATGTATAAACCCATTAAACTGTCACCATAATCAAGATAATATTACTAATTGATCCTGATGAATCTTAAGGTAATTCCTCTCCCTGTGTTCCCAGCTGGATAATTGTCTCCCTAGAGAGAGAGGAAGTTGTGCTGTAGCATTACAAAACCCCAGATCTCAGTGGTTTATTTTTTGCTCACACTATGTCTATTTTGGGAGGCTGGGCACTATTCTGCATCCCTACTATCTTCATTTTGGGATCTAGGATATCAACACAGTAACCCCCTAGAACATTGCAAGTAACAATGGATGGAAACACAAGAAGAAAACATGGAAAATAAGCACTGACTTTTTAAATTTCCACCTTCCACCTGCAAATAAAAACTATCTCCAGTGCTCACATTTCATTGCCAAAGAAATCATAAAAGTATGACTGAATTCAATGCAGTAGAGAAATACAATCTCACCAATGTTTCCAGAAAGAGAGAGAACAAAACATTTATGTAAAGCCCCATTGCCTACCTACAACTATATTTTAATAGCTCACACTTTAGGAAATATATTAAAAAAGGAGATAGCTTCTTGCTCTGAATGTCTCCATTTCGTCTGTAATTTATATATTTTTTCATCTTTTTAGATTCAGGAAGGACATGTGCAAGTTTGTTACAAAGGTCTTAAGTGATGCTGAAATTTGATGTACAAATAAATCTGTCACCCAGGTAGTGAACACAGCACTCAAGAGATATTTTTTCAACTCTTACTGCCCTCCCTCCCTCCTGCTTTTGTATTCCCATTTCTATTGTTCCCATATTTATGTCCATGTGTACCCAATGTTCAGTGAGAACACTCAACATTCAGTGAGAACCCAGTGTTCAGTGAGTATTTTGTTGTCTGTTTTTATTTCAGTTTGCTTGGTATAATTGTTTCCAGCAGCATTCATGTTGCTGCAAAGGACATGATTTGCTTCTTTTTTATGGCTGCATAGTATTCAATTATATATATATATATATATACACCACATTCTCTTGATCCAGTCCTCTCTTGATGGACACCTAGGTTGATTACACATCTTCTTGTAAATAACACTGTGATGAACATAGGCATGCATGTGTTCTTTTGGTAGAACGATTTATTTTCATTTCAGTATCTAATCACTAATAGAATGGCTGGGTCGAATGGTAGTTCAACTCTTAATTCTTTGAGCCATGTCTGAACTACTATCCCCAGTGGCTGAACTAATTTACATTTCAACCAACAGGGTATAAGTACTCCTTTTCTCCACAGTCTTGTCAAAGCTGTTACTTTTTAAACTTTTTAACAGAAGCCATTTTGACTAGTGTGAGATGGTATTATGGTTTTGATTTGCATTACTTTGATGATTAGTGATGATTAACATTTTTCATGTTTTTTGGCCACTTGGATGTCTTCTTTTGAGAAGTATCTCTTCATGTCCTTTACATATTTGTAATGGGGTTATTTGTTATTTTGCTTGTTGATTTGTTGAAGTACCTTGGAGATTCTGGATATTAGACCTTTGTTGGATGCAGTTTGTGATTATTTTCTCCTTTCTGTAGGTTGTCTAAGTCCTTGAAAGTTTTTCTTGCTGTGAAGAACCCCTTTAGTTTAATTAGTTCCCACTTGTCAATTTTTGTTTTTGTTGCCATTGTTTTTGAGAACTTAGCCATGAATTCTTTGCCACAGTTGATATTGAGAAGGGTATTTGCTAGGTTTTCTTCTAGAAATGTTATAGTTTAACATCTTACATTTAAGTCTTTAACCCATCTTGAGTTAATTTTTGTATATGGTATAAAGAAGTAGTCCAGTTTCAATCTTCTGCATATGGCTACCCAGTTACCCAGCATCATTTATTGAATATTATCATCAACTTGGTCAAAGTTCAGATAATTGGAGGTGTGTGGCTTTATTTCTGGGTTTTCTATTCTGTTGTATTGGCCTATGTGTCTGTGTACCAGTACTATGCTGTTTTGGTTTTTGTAGTCTTATAGTTTGAAGTCAGCTAATGTGATGCCTCTAGCTTTGTTCTTTTTGCTTACGTTTGCTTTGGCTATTTGGGCTCTTTTTTGGTTCTCTATGAATTTTTTGATAGTTTTTTCCAGTTCCGTGAAAAATGACATTGGTAGTTTGCTAGAAATAGGATTGAATCTGTAGATTGATTTGGCAGTATGGTCATTTTAATAATATGGATTCTTCCAATCCATTAGCATAAAGTGTTTAATCATAAAGCAAATTTTTTTTCATTTCTTTGTGTCATCTACAATTGTTTTCAGCAGTATTTTGTGGTACTCCTTTTAGAAATCTTTCACCTCCATGGTTACATGTATTTCTTGGTATTTTATTCTTTTTCTGGCTATAGTTAATGGGATTGCATTCTTCATTTGGCTCTCAGCTTGAACATATTGGTGTATAAAAATCCTACTGATTTTTGTGCATTAATTTTTGTATCCTCAAACTTTATTGAAGTTGTTTATCAGTTCTATTAATAGAAACCTTTTGGCAGTTTTTAGAGTTTTCTTTATATAGAATCATATTGTCAGAAAAGGGATATACTTTGATTTATTTTCCTATTTGGATGCCTTTTGTTTATTTCTATTGCCCGATTACTCATCTGGGACTTCCAGTACTGTGTTAAATAGGAGTGGTGAGAGTGGATATTCTTGTCTTTTACTACTTCTCAAGGAGAATGGTTCCAGCTTTTACGCATTCAATATAATGTTAGCTGTGGGCTTGACATAGATGGCACTTGTTATTTTTGGATATGTGCCTTCAATGCCTTGAGAGTTTCTTGAGGGTTTTTAACATGAAGAAATGTTGGATTTTATAGAATCTTTTTCTGCATCTATTGAGATGATGATGTGGCTTTGTTTTTAATTCTGTTTATGTCGTGAATCACATTTATTGATTTGCACATGTTGAGCCAACATTGTATCCCAGGAATAAAGCAGAATTGATCATGGTAAATTAGCTTTTGATGTGCTCCTGAATTTGGTTTGCTAGTATTTTGTTAAGAATTTTTGCATCTAGGCTCATCAAGGATATTGGCCTGAACTTTTCTTTTCCGTTGTGTCTCTGCCAGAGTTTTGAATGAGGATAATGCTTGCTTCAAAGAATGAGTCAGGGAGGAGTCCCTCCTCCTCAATTTTTTGGAATAGTTTCAGTAGGATTAGAAGCAGCTCTTTTTTATATAGTCTGGTAGAACTTGGCTGTGAAGTCATGTAGCCTGGGGCATTAATGGTTGGTAGGTTTTTGTTATTGATTCAATTTCTGAACTTGTTATTGGTCTGTTTTGTTTTTCAATTTTCTCCTAGTTAAATCTTGGGAGGTTGCGTGGTTCCAGGAATTTATCTATTTCCTCTAGATTTCCTAATCTGTGTGTATAGAGATGTTCATAATAGTCTCCGAGGATCTTTTGTATCTATGTGGGATTAGTTGTAGTGTCATTTTTTTCATTTCAGATTGTGCTTATTTGGATCTTCTCTCTTTTCTTGTTAATCTAGCTAGAAGCCTAACAATCTTGTTTATAGTTACAAGGAACTAACTTTTGGTTTAGTTGATCTTTTGTGTAGATTTTTGAGTCTCAATTTTGTTCACTTCTACTCTGATTTTGGTTATTTCTTTTCTTCTGCTAGTTTTTCTTCTGCGTAGTTCTTGTTTCTCTAGTTTCTCCAGGTGCAATGTTAGATTGTTAATTTGAGATCTTTCTAACTTCCTGATGCAAATGTTGGGTGCTATAAATTTTCCTCTTAACATTGCTTTAGTTACGTTCCAAAGATTTTCGTATGTTGTGTCTCAATTTTCATTAATTTCAAAGAAATTTTAAATTGTTGCCTTAATTTTATTATTTACCCAAGTCATTTAGAAGCATGTCATTTAATTTCCATGTAACTATGTGAACCCTGGAGATATTCCTGGTATTGATTTGTATTTTATTGAACTGTGGTCCAAGAAGGTGCTTGGTATGATTTTGATTTTTTAAAATTTATTGTGACTTGCTTATGGCCAAGCATGTGGTCAATTTAGATTATGCTCTATGTGCAGATGAAAAGAATGCATATTCTGTACATCGTTAGTTTAAGTATTCTGTAGATGTTTATTGGGTCCAATTGGTCAAGTATCAAGTTTAAGTTCAGAATTTTTTTTGTTAGTTTTCTGCCTTGATGATCTCTCTAACACTGTTAGTGGGGTACTGAGGTCTCCCATTATTATTGTGTGGCTATCTAAGTCTTTTTGTAGGTCTAGAAGAATTCGTTTTTGAATCTAGGTGCTCCAGGGTTGGGTGTGTACATATTTAGGATAATTAAATTGTCTTGTTGAATTGAACCCATTAACATTATGTAATGCCCTCCTTTGTCCTTTTTTACTTTTATTGCTGTAATGTCTATTTTATCTGATATAAGAATAGCCACCCCTTCTCTTTTTGGTTTTCCATTTGCAAGATGGATCTTTCTTCATCCTTTAACTTTGAGCTTGTGTGTGTTGTTACATGTGAGCTGGGTCTCTTTAAGACAGCTGACAGTTGGGTCTGAAGTTTTCTTCTAACTTGCCACTCTATGCCTTTTTAGTGGAGCATTTAGGCCATTTACATTGAAGGTTAATATTGATACGTGAAATTTTGATCCTTTTGTCATGTTGTTATCTGGTTATATCTTGTAACTTGATTGTGTAGTTACTTTATAGTGTCTGTGGGCTATGTACTTAACCGTGTTTTTGTGGTGGCAGTTATTGTTCTTTTATTTCCATGTGTAAGCACTCCCTTAAGGGCCTCTTGCAATGGTGTTCTAGTAGTAATAAGTTCCCTTAGCCATTCCTTCTCCAAAAAGGATTTTATTTCTTCTTTGCTTATGAAACCTATGAGGAATATTGGCCAGATATTAAATTCATGGTTGGAATTTTTTTAATTATGCTAAAAATAGGTCCTATGTCTTCTGGCTTGTAAAGTTTCTGCTGAGAGGTCTACTGCTAGCCTGATGGAATTCCCTTTTTAAGTGACCTGACTCTTCTCTTTACTTGCCTTTACTTTTTTTTTTTCATGTTGACCTTGGGAAAGTCTGATGATTATAAATCTTGGGAATGGTTGTATTGTATAGTACCTAGCAGGGATTCTCTAAATTTATTAAATTTACATGTCTACCTCTCTAGTGAGATTGAGAAAATTTTTGTGGACTATAGCCTCAAATATGTTTTGCAAAGTGCTTACTCTCTCCTTCTCTCTCCGGCCTGCCAATGAGTCATAGGTTTGGTCTCTATATAATTCTGTATCTCTCAGAGGCTTTGTTCATTAAAAACATTTTTTTTTTTTATTTTTGCCTGACCGAGTTGATTAGAAGGACTTGTCTTTGAGCTCCGAGATTTTTGCTCAGCTTGATCTATTCTGTTGTTACTGTTTCCAACTATGACTTGAAATTTCTATAGTGAATTTTTCAATTTAAGAAGTTATTTCTTAACATGGCCGTGTTGCCTTTCAGCTCTTGGGTTGTTTTACAGGCTTCCTTGAATTGGGTTTCAACTGTCTCCGGGATCTTATTGAGCTTCCTTGCCATCCAGATTCTGTATACTATGTCTGTCACTTTAGCTGTTTCAATTTGTTTAAGAGTCATTGCTGGGGAGCTAGTGTGATCATTCGAAAGTAAGGAGACACCCTGGTTTTTGAGTTGCCAGAGTTATCTTGCCCTGATTCTTTCTCATCTGAAAGGGCTGGGATGTTGCTTTATCTTTCTGAATTTGCTGTTACTTGGATGCAAATTTTTGTTTTTATATTAAATTGAGTATAGCTGATTGGCTTCATTTCTGAGTGTTTTCAGTGAGTTAAGGCTATGTTTGGAATCTTCATTTGTGGCTACACTCCTGCATTAGGTTTCACAGGCAATGTATACAGGAAGGATCTTGGTGGTGGTGTAATTCAAGCTGTGATCCAGTGGATGGTGCTTAAAAGTAACGGCTGGCAGATAGATTCTCACTCAGCTCCAAAGTTCTGCATTTCAGTGCATACTCAGCATTGCTCTGCATTTGGGGAGAAAATAGGTTGCAATGATCCCCTTGCCAGGTCCATTCCCAGGCCTTATGGGATCACCCTCCAATTGCTGGCACTACCTCTGTGTTTCCTTAGCCCCAAGGGTGCACTAGCCAGCTGTGTTCCCCTCCCTGAGACCAGCCCAAGCTGAAATGTAGATTGCCAGGAGACCTGCAGCACTCCAGAGGCCTGCTGGTCCTCTATGCTTAGCAGAGTCAGAGCAGACTGTGGTATGTCTGCAGGCCATCTGTTGATGCAGTAATTCAAGGGGAGGGAATCTGCAAGAGGGGTGGTGTTGCCATGGGCATGTAACTGGTGTGGCACCCACAGCGCATGGTTTTTTTCTTTTGCTGAGTAGACAGCTGTGGGGACTACTTAACTCACTCTCCCTTGACCGGGTCTCCTTCTGGTGGCTGCCCCAGAATCTGGTCTGACCTACTAGTTTTTTCCAAGCCTTCTGCACCCAGATTGCTGAGTTATTAGGTGTTCCAGGCTGTGGTGCTCCCTTAGGGAGAGGTTGTGGCTAGCAGACAGGTCACTTTCTTCCTAGACTGGCCTTGTAGAGGGAGGCATACCCAGCTCCCACAGCAATCCATAAACTTGCATCTCACTCTTCTCAGTGTTCTGAGTGTAGGGACTCTTCCTCCTCTCAAGTGCCAGACACAGATTTCAGCTCAGCACTCCTGAGCTCTAACCCTTGGTGTTAGGACTGGGCTGTCAGCTTTTGTCCCCTGGATCCTCAGAGTCAGTCTGTGCTATGAGGGCTGATGTGCTCTCAGGATACCGGCAAAGTACTCAGGCTGGGCAGTATATGCTGTGCTGTATATATGTACTTGCAGGAGTGTTCAGGCAGGAGCCTTGGGAGGGGCTGATAGACAGGTGGGTACACAGAGCCAATGTGTCCCAGTCCTGCAGGAAAGAGAGCCCTACTCTCTTCTGGCCCAGAGTTGGTAGTGGTTAGAGTCAGTCCGAGGAAGATGGAGAGCCTTAGGGGATGGACACTCATGGCCACATTTTGCTACAACAGTCCCAGGTGCAAAATCCCCTGGGCTACATGCAGGTTCCAGCTCCATCTCTGCCTACTCTCTGGGTAGATCCTGCTGCCAATTCAAATGTCTATGGAGGTCATGGGATCTCCTGCAGTGAAGATCCCAGAGGTCTAAGAAGAGAGTAAGTTGCCCTGGCATCGCTTCACTCAGCCTTCCTTAAGAGCTGCACAGGATCAGGAGCCAGTTCTGTTGCTCAGCGACCCTGTGCAGGGCTCCCAGCTTCCTCCCTCTTTAGCCTCAGAGTCTTTGTCACTTCTCTGTTGGCTCTCAGAGTTTTCTCTTAAAACTTCTGTTCACAATATGTTAGTTTACTCAATATTTTTGTTTCTCTTAGTGGAAGAGGTGCTTCCTGGCTGCATCTAGTCAGCCATCTTGTCCTGAATCTGGTCTGTAATTTAAATCTCTGAGCTTTCAAGAGTCAAGAAGGCATGACTGTCTTTTTGGAAAAAGAAGAAAAGGTATAGGGCGAAATAAATAATTGATGTATTAATGCATTCCCCAATCACATATGCGTACTCCAAGGGGAGAATATGATTTGACTTTTAATGTCATATAAACAACTGATGATCATAACAATGTCACTGCAAGAGGACTTATTTTTATGTTTTACATTGATATTTATTACCATAGGTAAAAAACCTAATATATGAGTCTCTGTAAACACACAGACCACTGAAAATAAATATGCTTTTGTTTATTATTGCATTGGCAACAAAAATATATTTTGAGCATCAACTCAATAATAGATCTTTTCTAGAAACTGAAGTTCAGTTCTAGAAACTAAACAAAACAGATGAGATTCACTACCTTCATGGAGGCTTCAGCTGCAAGAAAGAGAAAATACAATAAATGCATAAAATGCCTGATACCTTAAATGATGAAAGAGCAATAAAAATATAAAGCTATAAAAGAACAAATGTAAGAAAATCAGGAAATGAGCTGTTCAGGAAATTCAACGTATTTCTAATTCTGGCATTTATTAATCTTGCACATTTATTATACCATTAACATTCCTTTGGCAGATATTTCTAATTATTATCCCTGGATATCTACTTCCTAAATTTTGCCAGGGCCTGTGGCTACCAGTTAGAGACCACTTTCCTTCGCAGCTAGGTGTGCTAGGTGGCTATGCTTTGTCCAGTGGCACATAGGTGACATGTGAGCAATTTTTGCATTGAGTTCTTAAAATCCTGCTGCTTGCCTCCAGCCCACTCTCTTTTCTTTTCCTGCTTTTTCAAAATTGTTATAGATAGAGCAGTCCTGAGACCTAAAGAGATAGCAAGATTCAGGGCCACTTGGCATCCACCAACCTCTCACCTCTGCATCATGTGAGACAAATAAACTTCTATCTTATTTAAGGGTCTGTATTTGGAAATGTCTTTGTTAAAGCAGATTTGCAGCACATTAACACACCTGCTGCCCCAGATTAATTATTATCAGTTCCCCATTTCATGCTTGAAAGTGTCCTGGATTAGACAGCAAATGACATAATCACTATAGCTCTAAACACACAAGTGGTTATTACTATATCATGCACTCATTCTCCAACCTTGAGAAATATTTTGCTCCATAAGCATTATTATTCAACTATGCTATTTGTTATAAGAAGCATTACCATATGTGAACACACTGAAGGGCAGAGAGTGATGTCTTTTTATGTTTTGAAAGTGAATCCAGACAAACTCTACAAAGCCTTTGAAAATAAAGACAGGACAATAAAGCAGCTCAGCACAATCTATCTTTATTCTTGAAAAACATGGCTTTCAGAGTTATATTGTCATCTTAGAGTTGCAGCGGCTTTCAACTTGAAGATTGCCTGCCTACTAAAAATTAAGAAAATCCAATGACTCCATGGGGTCAGCAAGATCCTAGCCCAGAGTTAAACAGCAATAGCAAGAAATGAGACCAACCATGGTCTTGGAGAAGGGTAGGACTTTTAAGAATTAGATTGCATTTGAGAATTAAAGTAACTTAGCACTTTAAACATTTCTTGAAGATCTTGGGTGGAAGGCAAAAATCATGTGACACAATGCTGCAAATCAGAACTGGAGACAAATGTTGAAAACGATTAAGGATCGTGGTCCTGTTCTTGCTTAGGAACATGTGGGCAAGACTACCATTCCTCCCTTCTCTCCAACAAGCAACACTTCACCACCACCTGCTTTGTGCCCATCAAGACTAACCTTATGCCTTTTATTCTTGTTTTCATCAAGCACTGGGAATCCCATATAAGTCTTCAGTTTCATTTTCAATTTCTTTCTGTGCATTCTCTTTTCTATGTCCTTCTACTGCCAATGCCCAACTCCCAAAAGCTTTATCAATGTGCTGGAACTGAGGGTCATGTATGAGCAAAACCACCTACATTCTCAGTCTCTGTGCTGAGTGTTAATTTTACCTTCTTGCTGACACCTGATTTCCCTTTAAGAATGCTGCTTCCTTACAGTTCTCTCAGTTGGTGACTTTTTTTTTCCATATTCTTATTTATATCTAGAGGTGTGTGAGGGTTCTCCCTTATATTTATGATTGTTTTCAGATATCTCCTTCCTTTTTCCCTAAAAAAATCCTCAGATTGGAAGTTTTAACCATTAGACTACATTAACCATTACCCAACATTTTCTGGGTTATTTCATATTTTAACTCCCTGGAGATTTTATCACCTGATTTAAAATTACTTCTAAATTCTCTAAAATTACTCCTCTAAATTTTTGGTAAATTAAATATATCTGTGAGTGATTCTTCTAATTCCTTGGTCTCTCAATTCTTTTACTTCCTTTGCTCCAGAGATCTTGGCCCAAGATTTTGTTCCAATACATAGTAATTAACTCTCACTGATGTTTCCTGGGTCTTAATACTAATAAATATATCCCTCCATAATATAATTTAGCCACCCCATTCAACAAGTAACATCTGTCTTTGTAATAAGCCTAATACAGGATTTCTTTAACTGTTGTCCTTTGAGCCTACCAACTTTTTACTCTTTTTCATTCTCCTCATGTCCTTCTCCCTACTTTAATGAGCTTCATTACATTCTATGATTAATTATTATAATATTTCCTTTGTATACATGCTCAATTTCCTTCTACCTCACTCTACTTGTTATTCTTAGCTTGTACAGCCTCAATCTTGATTAAATCAGATTTTCTACTTATTTGGCACAGAGAAATTATTTGAAAGAACACACAATGTATTACATGGTCTTACATTTTCATGACTACTATCTTAGTTTGGTTAAGCTGTTCTAACAAAATACTATAAACTAGGTGGCTTAAAATCAACAAAAATGTATGTCTTACAGTTCTGGAGACTGGAAGGTCTAAGATCAAGGCCACCTCAGGGTCTGATGAGGAACTCCTTTCTGGCTCATAGGCAATGCTTCCTTGCTGTGTCCTCACATGGTGGATGGGTCTAGCTAGCTCTCTGGGGTATCTTTTACCTCAGGCACTCATTCTATTTGTGAAGTTTCCACCTTCATAACCGAATTACTGCCCTATCTCTTAATACCATCACCTTAGGGTTTAGAATTGCAACATAGAAGTTTGGGGGGACATAAGCATTTAGACCATAGCAACAAATAGTATCAGATAGTCCCTCAGTGCTTTCCCAAAGTAAGCACACTATGGCCCGAAGAGCCAAGTCTAATCCATTGTTTGATTTTCTTTTTAAGTTTTGTTAAAACATAGCCACACCCATTTGCATATGTATCTATGGCTGCTTTTGCTGTTATGCAGGGCTGAGTAGTGAAAAAAACCAGATGGGCCACAAAGCATAAAATATTTATATTTATTATCTGATCCTTCACAGAAAGTTTGCTGACCTCTTTTCTTATTTATTCAGTCTCTCATTCTCCTGGAGGACAATATTTAGCCTTGTTTATCTTTGTCTTAACTTTCCAACAATACTTTCTGAATTCTCACTTTCAACTGATGCTTTTGATTCCATTTTATTTAGTAAAAAAGAAGCAGTAAACATGGAAGGTCTACATTACCACAATTTCTCTTTCTGCCTACTACTATGTTAGTTTAATTGACACTTTTTGTTTCAATTGACAATTTTCTGTTATTACAGAGAAACATGCATGCTGGCATTTGCTCTAAATCCACTCTTCTCTAGTCTACTCAAGATTGTCACTCTAGCAAATTATTTACTCTACTGAGTTATGCATTTTCCCATCTTTACTGGATCATTCACTTTAGCATACAAACATGCTGCAAATTATTTCATGTTCAAAATTCCTTCATCTGACTTTCAGCTAGTAACCTGCTTTCCAGTTCTTGTTACAGAAAACCTTCTCAAAAGGGCTGTCACCAGCTCTATATTCTCTCCTTGAGCTCATTTCTCTCAGGCTTCTCCCATTCTCACTCAATGAGAACTCAACTGAGTCAGAATGAAAATTGAAAATTTTCTTATCGGGATTACTCAGGACCTCCACCTGCTAAATCCAGTGGTCAATTTTAAGTTTTTCTTATACCTGATCTACTAGCAGAATATAACAGAGTGAGTCCCTCCATTTTTCTTCAAAGTCTTTCTTAAGCAGGCTTCTAGAACACCATACTCTCTGATGACTTTCTTCCTGCTTGACCAGCCACTTCTCTTCCTCTCCCTTACTGCTCTACTTTAATGTGACTCAGACATACTTCATAGAGCTCCGTACTCTCTCTTTTGGTCACCTCATCCACTCTCATAGCTTTTGGTATCATCTCTACCTCATAACTCCCAGACTGATCATCTGAGGTCCAGATACAGACAACCAACTATTTAAAGGTTTAAAGGAAACTTCAAATGTTGCATGTCCAAAATCAAACTCCTGACACTCATCTCCCACCAAAATGTGATTCTGCCAAGAATCTTACCCATCCTACACAGTGGCATCTCCTCTCACCTGGTTTCTATGGCCAAAAAGACTTCATTCATCTGGGTCCTTTTATTTCTTATTCTTTCTTATGGCAGAAGCTAAGTCCTTACAGTGGCCTGCAAGGTTCTAGGATTTGACTGTCATCACCTCTGTAACTTACCTCTATTTTTCCCTTGCTCTATTTGTCCCAACTCTATAGCTCTTGATTTGAACTTCTAGGAATGTTTTGACCTCAGGGCCAAGGTACTTATGTCTCCTTCCTATATCCTACTGACACTTCCTAACTGGTAGTTCTGCTTTATTTTTCTTCTTATATTTAACACATTCTGGTGTAGTTTGTTTTAATAATCTATTTTTCTCCCTCCACCCACTTGAATGTAAACTTTATAAAATAAGAATTTTAACATTTTGTTTTTGTCATTTTTTTTCAGTGAATTATCTCCTGCACTTGGAATAATCTCTGTAGAAAGCTTTCATGCCATATTTCTTAAATTAAAAAATGCATTAACATTCTTTAAAGACTGCAAAAGTCAGCAGGCATAAAAAAATGATGGAGGAGAGAGAATAAGATGGTTTTCTCAAAAAGACATCCCTTCTGGTCTGACCCTGAAATGCTAGTAAATACAATTAGTCACAAGGTTGTGTGTGCATATTTATTAATTTATATTCTGTTTAATAAAGTATAAGCTGTCAGTTCTGAAAGCTTTTGTTATGGGACCTCAACTGGAAAATTGGCTGCCTTGCATATTTTCCTTCTTGTGAGTCGAGTTTGGGAGAAATCCCTTATGGTTACACTGAATATGTTCTATTAGGTTGACTTGGCTTACAGAGTAGTTTACAGCCTTTTAATTCGCATTCACTATGTCTAATCCAACGTATGTCTAAGCTATAAAATGTTCCATTTTTCCCCAGGAAAAAATGGATTATTGATCATGCATCTGCTGGGGATGGTCCAGGTTGCCTTTGAAAAAATCATGTAAGTAAAGCCCTCACTATCACAGGAAGAGTCAAATGATACAAAACAACAGCTTCTATCATCTGTGGTATGAAGGTGTTCATTGAAATAATTAATCTCTGAACACCATTTTAGTGGATGGACAAGAGACACAGCCCAAGAGTTTACAAGATTGCCATTTTAGTACAATTGATTCATTCACTTTCTGAATTCATTTCAATTCAATTCTCCAACTAAAATTTTTTGTGTATCTACTATGTGCCAATCCACTATATGAGGAAATGTGGGATTAATAGGATATATATATATCCTATTACTTCTGTCCTTCTGGAGAACCCTGACTAATACACTATAGAAACCAAAAACTCCTATATTCCTATTCCACCCATTTGATGCCCATCCACACAATGCCTGAAAACAATTCTCTGGTTTTGAGGCTTTCGGACTTGAACTAAGCCATGCTACCAGCTTCTCTCTTTCCCCAGCTTGCAGGCAGCTTATCGTGGGACTTTGCCTTGTATTCATGTGATGGGATGTGGTAATAAATAAGACTTCACAATAAGTCACCATTATTATGGAGTTTAAATTCTATTAGATGAAAATCTAATATGCTAACAAAAAGAAAATGTCAAGTAGCAATTGTAATTTCGATGTACATAAAATGGTGATGTGACTGACTGGAGAGCTACTATAGAGTGTTTCAGTGAGTCCTCATAAGGATGAGTTCTAATGATAACATGAGGCCTAAATGATCCGGAGGGAAATAAGAAGGTATTGCAAAGGATTATTCCTGGCAAAGGGAACCATCAGTCCCTTTGGACTAAGTACTAAGACTTCTAGGCAGGAATAAATAAATACTAAATGTACAGGTGTGTACATTTATGACCAAATAATAGATTAGCCACTACAAGTCTCCTCCTAAAGAAAACTTCATTAAATATATATTAATAAAGCAGACAATTATTATAGAAACATGGGCAATGCAGGCCAATAGAAAGTAGTTAAACAAAAACCATATATATTACCACCACCAAAAGGTAAGTTACAATGTTTTTTTGTTTTTTTTTTGTTTTTTTTTTTTGAGATGGAGTCTTGCTCTGTTGCCCAGGCTGGAGTGCAGTGGTGCAATCTTGGCTCACTGCAAGCTTCGCCTCCCGGGTTCATGCCATTCTCCTGCCTCAGCCTCACAAGTAGTTGGGACTACAGGCGCCCGCCACCACACCCGGCTAATTTTTTGTATTTTCAGTAGAGACAGCGTTTCACTGTGTTAGCCAGGATGGTCTCGATCTCCTGACCTCGTGATCTGCCCGCCTCGGCCTCTCAAAGTGCTGGGATTACAGGCGTGAGCCACCACACCCAGCCAAGTTACAATTTTCTATGAACATGTAATGTGTGCATTTTTATTTATATAATGTGATGAGCATACCTTATTAAATGTATTGTCTCTCTCTCTTTTTTTTTCTTTTCGAGACAGGCTCTTGTGCTGTTGTCCAGGCTCGAGTGCAGTGGTCTGATCATGCGTCAAGCCCCAAGGCATCTTCCTGCCTTGGCCTCCTAAGTAGCTGGGACCACAGGCATGCACCACCAAGCCTGGCTAATTTTTTATTTTTATTTTTGTACATACGGGTTCTCGCCATGCTGTCCAGCCTGGTCTCAAATGTTATCCAGCCTAGTCTTGAATTCCTGGGCTCAAGCAATCCATCCCTCTTGGCCTCCCAAAGATCTGGGATTACAGGCATGAGCCACTGTGCCTGGCCATATTATACGGATTCTCTAACAGGAAAACTCCCATTAACCAGATTCCAAGTTTGGTGTTTATGATTATGACAGACTTAGCCAGTAATTCTAGAATTCTGGTGGTGGTCTACCAACTTGTATCCTACAATCATGGCAATATTTTTCAATTTTGATTTAATTTTATTTTTGTTCATATTAAACACTTACCTTATGCAAAAGTCATAACTATATGTGATGATTAATGACAGGTGTCCAATTTGACTGGATTGAGGGATGCCTGGATAACTGGTGAAGTAGTCTCTGAGGACGTTGCCAGTGGACACTGACTTTTGAATCAACGGACTAGAAGAGAAAGACCCACCCTCAATGTGGGTGGACACCATCCAGCCAGCTTCCAGTGTGACTGGAACAAAGTAGGCAGAAGATGGGGAGTAAGTAAATTGCCTGCTGAGTCCGCTTGCTTTCTCTCTTCCCGTGCCATGCCAGATGCTTGGCTTCTTTTCCTCCCACCCTTGGACATTAGACTCCAAGTTCTTTGGCCTTTGGACTCTGGGACTAGCATCAGCAACCTCCCAGGGGCTCTCAGGCCTTCAGCCTCAGAGTAAGGACTGCACTGTCAGCTTCCCTAGTTTTGAAACTTTTGGACTCGAATTGAGCTATGCTACCAGCTTCCTTCTTTCCCCATCTTGCAGATGGCTTATTGTGGGACTTTGCCTTGTAATCAGGTGAGCCAATTCTTCCTAATAAACCCCCTTATATCAATGAGAATTTGTACAAAAACTAAAACATTATACTCATATTTAAGATGCAGTGCCTCTAATTTTCATATCTACAGTGCACAATGTAAAAAAATGCACATGCCATCATTACCAAAGCTATTAGAATATTGTCTTCATCCATTTGAAACTTTCTTTTTTAAACAAAAATTTCAAACTTATTCTAGGATAATGCTTAGGTCAGCTGGAAACTACATAAAAACTCAGGGTAGAGATTCATCTAACACGGATTCTCCCTTTGCAGGTTCTCTCATTTCAGCAAGTAGAAAGCAAAAGAAACTTGTTTGAACTGTTGTGTTGTTGTTGCCATTGTTGTTATTTGTTTAATGGCAATTCTTTAGCAAAAGATCTAATCAGTTATTCGTACTGATTTGTTAATTAGACTGCATTTAACCAAGTGCAAAACATCTGGTCAATTTGACTCTATTATTTAAGCTACCAATTTTATTTTAAAGAAAGCAAACCGATAGCCACACTTGCATCATTACAGCCCCAAATTCCTAAATGGTTTGAATTACTCCCTTTCCTCTGTTGGTGAGAATGTTTGGTAGACTTAGCAACCAGCATAAGTATTCAAGTTCAATTATCTAAATAGAAATGGTACCCCAAATTAGCGTACTTCAAACTAAAACAAAGCCAATAAGGACAAGAAAACATGTTGCTAAAAATTGTTGACTCTGTTCTGATCTCTCAAAGCAGATGGACTGGACGATGGTAAGGGCGGGTAGAGTAACCTAAGCAACAGGCTTGCTTCATGATTGCTTTAATCCCAGGCCAGCTCACACAGTACCTCAGAAGAAAGAGCCTCTTTCTGTGCCCATTCTATGACTTATTTCGCATAGTGATTCTGACTAGTGAACACTGAACAATGCAATCTGCAATTACATGAAATATTAACCACATTGATCCGACAAGTATCAGTGGGAGAAGTGCCCAGACATTCTCAAATGCATGCTTCAACTGATCATCAAAAATCTCTACTTCCTTTGTTACACCATTTTTTAAAAAGCTTAAATTTGAATGTAAAAATACATTTTTGTCAGTTTCACACTTCATTATTTCACTCTTGAAAACAGTAATACCAGTAGCTGCAAGTAATATGTATTGAATGTTTACATGGTTTATCTCCCCTGTTCCCTTCATTTTATAGAAGATGGTACCTAGGCTTGGAGGCTAAGTACCTTGTGCAAGGTTAGAGAGCTACTAGCTGATGGAACTGAATTCAAGCTCATGTCATCCAACTCCACAGCAAGTGTGATTAACTGCTGTATTAGCATGTTCATGAGAATAGAGATCTGAAAACACCAGTAATAATATCAAGAAAGAGTGTGACTATGCTCAGAAATAAATTTCATTAATTTATATTAAATAAATACAAGTTAAGCATTCATTATCCAAAAAGCTTGGGACTAGAAGTGTTTTCAATTTTGGACGTTTTCTGGTTTCAGAATATTTTCAAGTACATAATGAGATATATTGGGGATGAAACTCAAACGCGAATTCATTTATGTTTCATATATACCTTAAACACACAGTATGAAGGTAATTTTATAAAATATTTTAAATAATTCTGTGCATGAAACAAAGTTTGTATAGATTAAATCATCAGAAAGCAAAGGTGTCAGTCTGATGGGCTTCCCTTTGTGGGTAACCCGACCTTTCTCTCTGGCTGCCCTTAACATTTTTTCCTTCATTTCAACTTTGGTGAATCTGACAATTATGTGCCTTGGGGTTGCTCTTCTCAAGCAGTATCATTGTGGTGTTCTCTGTATTTCCTGAATCTGAATGTTGGCCTGCCTTGCTAGATTGGGGAAGTTCTCCTGGATAATATCCTGAAGAGTGTTTTCCAACTTGATTCCATTCTCCCCATCACTTTTAGGTACACCAATCAGACATAGATTTGGTCTTTTCACATAGTCCCATAGATCTCTCGGCAGAAACTCTACAAGCCAGAAGAGAGTGGGAGCCAATATTCAACATTCTTAAAGAAAAGAATTTTCAACCCAGAATTTTGTATCCAGCCAAACTAAGCTTCATAAGTGAAAGAGAAATAAAATACTTTACAGACAAGCAAATCCTGAGATTTTGTCACCACCAGGCCTGCCTGAAAAGAGCTCCTGAAGGAAGCACTAAACATGGAAAGGAACAACCGGTACCAGCCACTGCAAAAACATGCCAAAATGTAAAGACCATCAAGGCTAGGAATAAACTGCATCAACTAACGAGGAAAATAACCAGCTAACATCATAATGACAGGACCAAATTCACACATAACAATATTAACTTTAACTGTAAATGGGCTAAATGTTCCAGTTAAAAGACACAGACTGGCAAATTGGATAAAGAGTCAAGACCCATCAGTGTGCTATATTCAGGAAACCCATCTCACATGCAGAGACACACATATGCTCAAAATAAAGGGATGGAGGAAGATCTACCAAGAAAATGGAAAACAAAAAAAGGCAGGGGTTGCAATCCTAGTCTCTGATAAAACAGACTTTAAACCAGCAAAGATCAAAAGAGACAAAGAAGGCCATTACATAGTGTTAAAGGGATCAATTCAACAAGAAGAGCTAACTATCCTAAATATACATGCACCCAATAAAGGAGCACCCAGATTCATAAAGCAAGTCCTGAGTGACCTACAAAGGGACTTAAACTCCCACACAATAATAAGGGGAGATTTTAACACCCCACTGTCAACA